>NC_142715.1:28082766-28382766 GCF_055471065.1 Atractosteus spatula
AAGGTTTATCGCCAGCTGAAAAGAGACACAGCGCTTCGGCTGTGGAGACTTGTTCGGCTGGCGTTCGGGGAGTCGCGTTTTTCAGAATTGTATTGAGATCGTTTTCCACAGAGCTCAGATGTCAAAGCACAGCAGCAGCTCTCCACAGCGATCCTCTATAGCGCCCTTTCTCCCGCAGCTCCGTCCTCATTGGAAGGAAGCAAGACTGAAAGGCTGAAGTGAAATAGAGCGGGGACGAAGGCAGCGAAGAGAGAGAACGTGGGAAGAAGAGAAAAACGCAAGGGAAAAAAAGCAGCGTCGTAAAAGAGGTGACGGAGCTGTCCTCTCTATAAGAAGGGTGCCAGCGAGCCTTGCTCTCGCTTACGGCCACACCCCCTTGAGCACCCCTGATCTCGTCTGATCTCGGAAGCTAAACAGGGATGGGCCTGGTTAGTACTTGGATGGGAGACCGCCTGGGAATACCAGGTGCTGTAAGCTTTTAAGCGCAGGAGGCGCCCTATCCCCGCTCGCTCGCTCATTCCCCTGTTCACACGTGCAGTGCGGCTTGTCCGTCTGTTTATTTGTCAGCTTTGGCGAGACACGGGTGCTTGTGTATTAGCGTGAGCGTTTTTTATTCTGATCATGAACAGTTTTACAAGTCCGCAAAGGATCGAGGAAAGGTTTATCGCCAGCTGAAAAGAGACACAGCGCTTCGGCTGTGGAGACTTGTTCGGCTGGCGTTCGGGGAGTCGCGTTTTTCAGAATTGTATTGAGATCGTTTTCCACAGAGCTCAGATGTCAAAGCACAGCAGCAGCTCTCCACAGCGATCCTCTATAGCGCCCTTTTTCCCGCAGCTCCGTCCTCATTGGAAGGAAGCAAGAGTGAAAGGCTGAAGTGAAATAGAGCGGGGACGAAGGCAGTGAAGAGAGAGAACGTGGGAAGAAGAGAAAAACGCAAGGGAAAAAAAGTAGCGTCGTAAAAGAGGTGACGGAGCTGTCCTCTCTATAAGAAGGGTGCCAGCGAGCCTTGCTCTCGCTTACGGCCACACCCCCTTGAGCACGCCTGATCTCGTCTGATCTCGGAAGCTAAACAGGGATGGGCCTGGTTAGTACTTGGATGGGAGACCGCCTGGGAATACCAGGTGCTGTAAGCTTTTAAGCGCAGGAGGCGCCCTATCCCCGCTCGCTCGCTCGCTCATTCCCCTGTTCACACGTGCAGTGCGGTTTGTCCGTCTGTTTATTTGTCAGCTTTGGCGAGACACGGGTGCTTGTGTATTAGCGTGAGCGTTTTTTATTCTGATCATGAACAGTTTTACAAGTCCGCAAAGGATCGAGGAAAGGTTTATCGCCAGCTGAAAAGAGACACAGCGCTTCGGCTGTGGAGACTTGTTCGGCTGGCGTTCGGGGAGTCGCGTTTTTCAGAATTGTATTGAGATCGTTTTCCACAGAGCTCAGATGTCAAAGCACAGCAGCAGCTCTCCACAGCGATCCTCTATAGCGCCCTTTCTCCCGCAGCTCCGTCCTCATTGGAAGGAAGCAAGAGTGAAAGGCTGAAGTGAAATAGAGCGGGGACGAAGGCAGTGAAGAGAGAGAACGTGGGAAGAAGAGAAAAACGCAAGGGAAAAACAGCAGCGTCGTAAAAGAGGTGACGGAGCTGTCCTCTCTATAAGAAAGGTGCCAGCGAGCCTTGCTCTCGCTTACGGCCACACCCCCTTGAGCACGCCTGATCTCGTCTGATCTCGGAAGCTAAACAGGGATGGGCCTGGTTAGTACTTGGATGGGAGTCCGCCTGGGAATACCAGGTGCTGTAAGCCTTTAATTGCAGGAGGCACCCTATCTTCGCTCACTCGCTCATTCTCCTGTTCACACGTGCAGTGCGGGTTTTTGGCTTTTTATTTGTCAGCTTTGGTGAGACACAGGTGCTTGTGTATTAGCATGAACGTTTTTAATTCTCATCATGAACCTTATATACTGTATCTCTACATCCCATAACCTTTAACGGCAGGTGCCTGGGTGTGGACATGTTCTGATGTAATATTTAATTTAAAAGTAAACATTTTATTAAAGTCTGTTATATTGTTAAATCTATAAGCGTTATAAATATCAATTTTTGCTCGTGCTTATAATTTATCGCTGCTAAATGTGTCTTTTTTCAATTATTTTAACACTTTTATGACCTATCCACTAAAATATAAAGACCTGCCCTACAACGCTCTTCTCAAAAGATAAAATAAGTTTTACATTTTTTGATTCAATGTAATTTCTTTTCTAGAGAAACACATCATTTGAGGCTTGGGTTGCATGTTAATATTTTTAAGGTTTAAAGACTTTACGTTCACGGTACGTGGAAAATCATTTCAAACTTTTGAAAAGTTGTTGAGAATTTGTCATTGAAATAAGCTTACATATTTTAATTCAACGTGATTACTTTTCACTCTCGATAAAACACGTGTGATTTTGGGGCGGGGGAATATGGTGGGGCGTTCTAAAACATCACAACCATTTGAAAACTGTCTTGAACTATGTAGGCATGGTTACAAATTTGGAGTTTATGCTTAAATTAGGCGACTTGCCGGTTTTGAAGTGTGACACCTGAGCTGTCAGGCCCCGATATTGACTGCTGCGAAGATGGCTTCTTTGAGTAGTGAATCATCGGATTCCTCTGCTATGCAAACTGAAGAAGTAGGTTGCTAAAATATTTTTTCTGATAGTGGAATTGTCGTTTCAATCTGTGTTTAGCGTATTTCGTTTTCAACACTTTGTCTTCTTTTTAGCAAAAGCTGACCCAGCACTCAGTGGTGTGTGACAGTGGCTGTCATGTGAACTCTGATGGTGATTCAGGTGTTGGGGGTCCATCAACGACTGATGAAGAGTTGCTACAAATGGTAAATATTAAACCACAGCAAGTTCGAAGCAAACGAAAAACTCTAACACAAAAGAGGCATTACAATTGTAAATATTTTAGGTAAAAAGCATGTCTATTTATTTTGTTAAGCCTTCCTTTTCTTTTTTCCTTTAATAGAATAACGAAGAGGTCGACGCATCAATCTTCAAACTACCATCAAGCTTGAATGTTTCGTGTCTGTTCATGTGTGTTTGCCAAAATGTGATTAATGATGATGTTCAACCTAGTTTAGCTAACGATGGCTCTAATGAGCCCGATGCTATGGATCAGACTGTAAAGTCGGTGGTATGTTGCACCTTCAACCATTGTTTAAAGGGGGTTGTGGTTGATGAATGCGCGGCCTGTTTGATTAATCATCCAGGTCAATGGGGTCACACATGCCTGGTTATCGGGTGCGCGGATGAGTTCTGTGGTGTTTCCGGGGGAAAGTTTATGTAAATGAAAGTATTACTCACACCACACTTTTCTTTCCTGAGTTTCGTGGCTTTTCTTCCTCCAACTATCTTCCAAATACAGTCCGTAATCCGTTCCCTTAATCCTGATCCGATCCGAGTTCCAAAAGTCCGTAATAAAGCCAATCCGCGATGTATCCTTATCCAGTGTCCGTAATCCAAAAACCATAAACCTTTTCTCCTTTCAGTAGTCCGTTATTCCTTAGCCCGATCTTTAACATACACATCTTTCCTCTCTTTTCCTCCAAACCGCATTCACCTTATCGGCTTCCACCCTGTTCACTGCCTCCGGGGCACTTATATTTCGGTTCCTGATGCGGCTCAGCTGTGTCTCATTGTTTCTCAGGGTAGACCCTTTCCATTTACCGGTCATCTGATTCTTTTTGGCAGCCATTTTGCTAAGGTCCATATCTAGTATTTTAAGTAGGTCATTCCGAAAATACCTGTTATGAATGACCCTTCCCCTAGTCATGTTACAGTACAAAGATGTGTTGTTTGCCGCATTAGAAATGTATAAGTGTCTCAGTTTAGCCTGAATTTTATCGGCTGTTCTGTACATCGCCAGAGGCCTGGGTGCCTATACTTTTACAGATGATACTGAGCGGAGTATAAAGCACTTGCTGAGAAAAATAATTGACGACCGCTCGCCATATGAGTATGTACGCTCCTTACTTGTAAAGGTAGATGGAAAAATACTAGACGTGACTTTTGGTGCATTGCAAAACTTATTTTATACTTATTTATACAAAAAAAAAAGATCTATGTAAAACCAGGGCTGTGAAATACTCGCAATGTGAATAGAGCTTTCACTCTGTTTTACAGACACAGGTGTGCCATCGTGAGAAGAATGAAAAATTTCGAATGTATACGTACATACTTACGAACTTTCATACGAGCTCTTGCTCTTGAATATTTTTTTGAATTCGCTAAATCACACAAAAGCATCACTCATTGTAAGCATCTGACCAATTACATTCCTGAATTTTAAACGCATTTAGTATTTATTTTTAACTTGTTTTATTTATTTTTGTAAAAAAAAATACACACCTGTTTTAAGTATTCTTGCCATTTTTAGCATATTGTAAGTGGATATTTTTCAAACATTTTGTTTTTAAATCATATGAAACACAATCAACCCATTGTAACTTCCCATTGATAATTCCTGAGCTTTGTAGCTGTGTATTATTTCTTTTTACCTTGTTTTAATATTGTTTTTATTATTATTGCATTTTACAGAGCTTTTTAATATATTGTGAGCATTTTAGTGTCATTTTAAAATAGGACTATCAATGCTCCTGACTTTTAAACCTGTATTTCTTCTGACATTAATCTCTCCACCTACAGATGAGGAGGGAGGTATTTGATTTTAAACTGGTTGATTTGGGGGGGGGGGGGGCGGGAAATGTACATTCATTTCCTTGTGTGTATCACCAGTGGGAAACTTGGCATTTTTGGATGAATACAAGTACCCTCGCCATTCCATGCGTGACGTGAGCAAAGTGTAATTCCTGTCTTTATAGTGTGCTTGTTAGAGACTTAGCTGGCACCTAGAGCGCTTTAAATCCGGGAGTCAGCAGCCCAAGACAAGAGAGCTTCCTTCGTCTATGTTTTTTTGCGTGAAGGGGGGAAACCATGCATGTGCTGCAAACGATCTTAGTATCGAAGTGCCGTCCCACAAAACCGATCCGAACAATCTGCTTTACAGAGGAGCACTGCCGGAGCTTATCGTTGGCAAACTGAAGACCAGGCCGACCTCTTCTGTGACTCTTGAACACTGAATCTCAAGGTTGTGAATTCAAGCTCCACGCTGGCGGGAAATTCCATAGGTAATGATCACATTTTCTTGCATGCTAATCAAAAGAAATATTAAGAAACTTTTCCCGATACCAGTTTTTTACAAAAGTAAAGGCACATGGCACATGTGTGCCACATCACGTCCGAGTTTAGTGACAACTACCTCAGAGATTGTAAGCTGGGTAGTTTCAGATCAGATCACTTTTTTTATCAAAGGTTCAAGCAAACCCGAATACTTTTGCAAGAGACATTTCAGAATCCCAGTCAAATCCAGTACGATTGCTGGATCCTTCGAATTCGACTGAACTATAGCACAGATCTGCAGTCCACCATTAGAATACTGTGGGTGTGTTGTATAAGCCATACCGCCCAAAATAGTTCTAAAACAGGAGATGCATCCTCGTTTAGGAATGTGGTATAAAGTGAAATGGTCTGGGAAGAGTCCTACGTTTGAACAGTTCAAAATAGACGTAAAGGGGTATTTACGGACTCTTTCGAAATGTAAGAACAAGCTGTGCGGACCTTATCTTTATTTACCTTGTGTAATCGTTTTTCATAAAGTGTAATTGTATTATAGCATGTGCCCCTGACGATTTTCTTGATACGTTATGTGTGCTCTTTTTTGTATTTTATGTAGTTTTGTTGTTCAAATAAAACGTAAAAGACACAACTTTCCGGATGCGGCTGCTGTAAAAATAAAATGACATCAAGGGTGCTGGACGCAGAGGTCTGAAACCTGCTCCACAGAAGATCTTTATCCAGAGGTGTTAAAGAAGTCGAGATCTCGCCATGAGAGGGGAAGCATCTCAGAAAAAGCAGGTGCAGTCGGTTCCACGGTCATAACGCCACTAAGTCGGGCGACAAGAGCAAAAGCCACCCTGTTTCATTCAAGTAGGTAATGTGGCTGAGTGGTTGAAGGCTCTCGCTTAAGGCTTCAGTCTTTTCGGAGGTGTGGGTTCCAATCCCATTGCTGCCTGTTTTTTTTGTGTTAAAACCACCTTCCTACTGTTTAGGAATCCAATGGGGGACATGTGTTTTTTTGATAAATGGAACAAAAGCTATTTTATCAGCTTAACATCAAAGCAGGGAAAAAATGTTTCGTCTTCTCAACACAGATTCTCGTTTCCACCTTCAGCAGGGAAGTTTGTCTACCAAGATCACTTTTGAGTCAGTGCAAATCACAGTGTGCCCTCAATTATGATGTCGGTTGTGTTCCTTTTATCGTTCTGCGTCTTCAAATCGAGTCGTCCTCAGAGGTAGAGCTGATAAAGTCTTTCTGCATAGCGCTCTATCAGAAATAACTTGTCCAAGTTCAAAAAAGATTGTGGGTTTTACTTCAAGCGATCACAAAGCATACCTCACATGTCAGATCTAAGTGGGGAATTGATTCTGTTTTTTTTTATGTTCTGCTAGAGTATCTATTGGCTTGCCTTTATCAGCTGTGTTGGAAAGATAATCTGTGCTTCGTCTCAGAAAAAATCATCAGTACCGTCATTTTATTCTGTGCGTATGGCCGTTATTTAAAGTATATAAAAATCACGAGTTCATAGATTTCTCCAAATATCAACGACACCTTGTAAACCTGTGATAAGAATTCCTTCAATCCAATAGTTTCACTCCAGGGAAAAGGCAGGGAAACATAGAGAATTCTTATTTAAAGACAACATCCGTATTGGATTGCATGTAAGCAGGCATCACTCAGAATTCCTAATATGATTTTGAATTCAGTTTTGCAGTTCTTTAGTGTTTTACTACTTTCAGAGAGTCCTTTATTGACCTTGCTGAAGCAGAGAAGCGACATAATCACAAATGTGACCAGTTTTTTTGCTGTTTCTGGTTAATAATGATTATTATTTTGTATTTTGATTAGTATTTTTCGTAGCGTTCTTCCTCAGCTTTTAAGTTATTTGGTGAGCAAGAACCACTGAGAACGAGTCTGAATGTGTGAGCCCATTTCAAAAAATAAAAAAATAAGTTATATAAATCAAACCTTTTCTTCTGTAGTAATTTCATTTGATATTAAAATTAGTCCTGATTTACAATTTTTGGACATGGTTCATCTTAAATAATTTTGTAATAAGTTTCAGTTTAGGAAAATCATGCCCAGAAGCTACCAAAACTGGTAATGTTCACATAATGTGTAATGCAATAGCAGCAGTTGGGGTGGGAAACAAAAGGCATTTTTTTGTATGAATCCTAAAACTTCATAGAGGGCGTTCTAGGATTTCTTGCTTCAGATAAAGCTGTCAATACAACATAGATTTCTACTCAGTCAATATCAGCAGTGTTATCACTACCGAACGCTAAATATAGATTCTGGCAATACTTCATGAGTTGTTCATTAGAAAATTGTTTATGTTTTTTTTTAACATATTTTCAATACCAGACAAAAAGTCGAAAGTTTCAATTTCATGCAACTGATGAAATCTCTCTTCGATGGAAGTTATAAGTACAGTACATCCAAAATACTGCGGAATCAATCAAATTTACATGTTTCTTGTGGATCCAGAAGATCATTTTGAGACTCAAAACATGCCTGTCTTTTCTTTTTTCGAGGACGAAGGAGTAGCAGCAGGAGTAGCAGTAATGGCAAGAACGTGTTTAGAGTTCAGCACTTCTCATTTCTAATGCAGAGCCATCGACTCAGAAAGCACCGCCCGTGATAAAAGAAATTGCAGAATTGCTGCCTACACGCTTTGAATTGCTGGCATTCTCTGAAAGCGTTCCTTTTTGAGGGTTCATGAAATTCCTCACATTTGAGCCAACACTAAAATATTTCATTCGGGGTGGCCTAATTCATAGTGCAAACCGAATCTACAGGGGAATGCTGTGGCACATGAAGCCGTTTGTTATTCTGTTTTGAGGTGTGAGGGGCGGAATGCAAATCGAGTTGGTGAATAGAAAATGAAACAGGAATCACTTCTTGAGCTACGAATTCCAAAAAGTATGAAAACCTGTGCATTTTAACAGTGCAGAATACTCACAAATTGCACTGAGTTGCTTGCTTTCTTCTGCTGCTTTTATATTTCAGTCATTCACTGTCAGCTAGCACTGGAACAATTCAAGAGAGGTAAAAACAGAAGCAGTCAGGAGTGGGATTTGAACCCACACCTCTATTGGGAGACCAGAATACCCAAGCCAGCTGGAAAGACACAGGCTCTTGAATCTGGCACCTTAGACCACTCGGCCACCCTGACAAACAAGAGAAAGGGGTGTGCTGAATGCACCAGTAGTTGACTAAACTGAGTTTCTTCCCTGAAATTATTTGCTTGCGAAGAGCCAAGTTGCCTTGAATGGATCTTGGAAAACAAATATACGGATGGATTGTTATTCGGTTGTGAGTTTTGAGGGGCGTATTATAAATTGAGTTGGTGAAAATGTGCTATTTGTTAGTCTGTCGGGAGGCTGCACAAGGTGTTTAGAGGGAGAACGTCTAAAAGGTAGGCTCTCTATGTTTAACATCAAGGCAGATTTTTTTTTTCTCAATGGAAATGCTCTTTAGCGCTTTCAACTTTACGTAGGGAACAACGTCTGCCGAGATCACTTTTGAGCCAGTGCACATGGTAATGTGTCACCCAGTACATTTAATATTGGCTGTTGTAGTGAGCTGCTTTTGTTTGTGAAGCTTTTACTTCTTCAAGCTGAATTATTGGCAGGAGTAGCTTATTAAATCTTTGCTCATAGCGCTCCATCAGAAATACCTTGTCCATGTTCAAAAGAGATCAGGGGATTTACTTCATACTTTCACATAGCATACCTTACACGAAAGATTTAAATGGGGAATTGATTGTGCTTCTTGATGTTGTTCCTGTGGTTGCCTTGGTTACATTGGTGTACATTCTTCCACGTTCTGCTAGAGTATCCACTGGGTGGGCTTTATCAATTGGCTCAGATAGGTCATCAGTGCTCCATCTCCAGAAAAATAATCAGCACTGTCTTTTTTCTGTGCGCATGACCGTCTTTTAAAACATATAAAATCACGAGTTCATTGATTTCTCCAAATAACAACAATACATTTTAACAAAGCGGTTAGCATTCCTCCAATCCAATAGTTTTACTCCAAGTAAAAAGCAGCGCAATATATAGAGAGATGATATTCAAAGATTTCAACGTTCTTATTGGATTGCCTGTATGCAGATATCGCTCAGAATTGCTAATATGATTTTAATTCGGTTTTTCTCTACTACTTTCAGAGTCTTTTATTGACCTTGCTGAAGCAGAGAAGTGACATAATCACAAATGCGACTAGTTGTGCAGCTGTTTCTGGTTAATAATGATTAATGCGAAAAAAAACAGCTCCTTGCATTCAGAGCAAGAGCAACCAATGCGCTCGCTTGTTGAGATGGGTATTTTACAAGCTACTCTTCCTTAGCTGTAAAGTTATTTGGCAAGCAAGGACCTCTGAATCCATCAAGAAGACAGAAAATCTAATATCGCACTGCCGTCTTGTGTACAAAATATTTGTTCAGCTCTAACGTCTGTGTGCTTTGACAAGGCATCTCAAAAGGACGTATTAAATAAGAAAATGATCCTTTCTGTTACCATTCCTGTGGTTGGAGCATTGTTTCGCCCTTTTACATTCTACAATTTTTACAGACAAGGTTTTATCACTGGAGTTGTACAGAACAAGTGTGCATCAGTCCATGAAAATCATCAGTACTGCTGTTTTTCTATGCATAGTTTAAACAAGAGCACTTAAAAGATGCAAAAGATAGATTGTGTTCTGTGAGCACCTGCACATCTCTAAGTCACTTCCACAGCCTTCTAAGTTGGGGATGTAGCTCAGTGGTAGCTTGCATGCTTCACATGTATGAGGTCCTGGGTTCAATCCTTGGCATCTCCAAGTGCTTTATGTTACTGTGCTCACATCGCAGTCTTCTGTTGAGTGAGAACTCTTTGCTCATGTTCATACAGAGCCAGGTTTACACAATTAAACTCGAAGTGCTGCGGTTTTAAATGTACCTCCAAAGCATTTAGTTCTGTTAACTACCAAAGAATGTGAACTAATTTAAAGTCACATTCAGGAAATCCAGAGAACGTCTTCACACTTGTCGTGGCTGTTGCAGAAAAACCTCACCCGGGATGTTGAATCTCACCCGGAATTTCCTGAGAGATCATTCACCGAGCGAGTCCTCCCTCTGGACTCCGCACTGAACTGAAGCTGCGCGAATTCCTCACTGCGTGTCCTGTACTGTGTAGCACAGTGACAAGAACGCCTTGAGCTTTTTTCGTATGTGAAGGAAAATGCAAAAGAGCATGAAAAGTATTGATGGTATAAAATATCCATGGTACAACTCGAGAAAGAACTGACGGACAAAACAATGCCATTTGATGATTACAAGAGAAACACAACCGTCCGAACATGGGCTTGGATCCTGAACGCTTGCGTTAAAAGACAAAGCAAAGGATATAACCTGTAAATGTCTTCATGTCTTACAGTTTATGAAATAACACAATTTCTTACTATTGATAGATGCTTTTTTGAATTTTAACAGAATCACAGAATTACAAACATTTGGGGTTAAACTGTTATTCACATACTCTAACGAAGAGAAACGTTAGTGTCTTCCGGTGTGTGAGCCCATTTCTCAAAAAATAAAAAAATAAGTTATATAAATTGAATTGTTCTATTTTGTAGGTTTGCATAGTCTTATTCATATTTCAGTTAAACCTTTTCTTCTGTAGTAATTTCATTTGATATTATATTAATCCTGATTTACAATTTTTGGACATGGTTCATCTTAAATAATTTGTAATTAGTTTCAGTTTTGGAAAATCGCGCCCAGAAGCTACTAAAACTGGTAATGTTTGCATAATGTGTAATGTAATAGTAGCATTTTGGGTGGAAAAACAAAAGGTATTTCTTGGTATGAATCCCAACACTTCATAAGCGGCGTTCGAGGATTTCTCGCTTCAGATAAAGCTGTCAATACATCATAGATTTTTACTCAATCAATATCAGCAGTGTTATCGCTACCGAACGCTAAATATAGATCCTGGCAATACTTCGTGAGATCTTCGTAAGAAAATCCAAAAAAGTACAGAAGCAATCAACGTTTTTTTTGGATCGAGAAGAGGATAATTATGAGACTCAAAATATACCTGTCTTTTCTTTTTTCGAGGACAAATTGATTATTGAGGTGTAAAGATGGGTTCAAAACCAAAATCATCTGCTATTGCTGCTGTATCTTTGATAGTTTCTTCAAATCCTTCAATTGATCATTGATATCGAGGAATAATATTATACAAATTGTGGTTTTCTGTTAATTCCCAATTTTATTGTAATTACATCTTCGTTTACAGATGTCTTGCATGTATCACAAGGTATAATAGTCGTTGTGTGTCCTCAGCTAAAATGTTTTAAAAAGTACGACAAAAGTTCAATATGCTTAACATCATTTATGGTTATATCTATATTAAAATGAAGGTAAATATACCAAGATATTAAAAAACAATTTTACAGTCCTAAACTAATAATGCTTGTGAAGTTTTCCAATAAATCCGAACTGTAATTTTGAAATATTATTGCTGAGAATGCAAAGAGAATACAAAGATCAAATTCAATGGGTGAACATACAAAAGTAGTTCACTAAACTGAGTTTCTTCCCTGAAATGATTTGATTTGCTTGCAAAGCACTAAGCAGCTTTGAACGGATCGCGGGAATCAAATATGCAGATGGGTTCAGAGTGTGCTTTCCAACTTTTGTGTAACATTTTCCTTTGATAGGGCAGAGTTGTCTTTACAATCTGGGTTACATAAAAAGGAGTGACGTCAGTACAAAACAGCTTTCCTTCTTGGGGATCATATTTCTAACTATTTTGGTTTCAAGATCTCAATTTAGCGTGAAACATAAAAGCAAGCTGGATAAATCTCTTACACGTCAATTACAATGGCCTTTCAACTAATAGCCCGTGCAGGGATCAAACCTCAGCTAATGGTACGGGTTGCGTAAGGCTCTGCAACATGCAGGTAAGAAACTAACCTGTGCTTCTTCATTATAGATGCAGCCATTCAAAGTGCGCGTTACAGACACGTACCGGAGGTGACGTCGCTCAGTATGACGCAAGATGACGCGTGGCACCGCAGTACGTGATTGGTTGACCGATAGGGGCACTCGTGGTCTGTTGGTCTGTCGTAGAAAGACTTACAGTAAACGTCTTTGCTGTGCCCATTGTAGGTATTGAATTTTACCACTGAAGGGAAATCTTAGTAGCTGAGCATAAAAAGAATAGGAGCATACTGTAACGCGTGTGAAGGCCATAAACGATATTAATTTTGGAACATAAACATACAGTGTATAGCTGGTCTTGGTACTTTAAAGAAAAAAATACACACCAGTATTCCATTTCTCCCTAAACATTTTAAGCTTCGAAGTCTTTAACTAACGCGATACCGGAGTCAACAAGCATACTTTTAGAATTTGATTAAAAGGGAATATAATATGGAATCGCGTATCTAAAGAATTTAATAACGGTATTCGTGTGCTGCGACAGGGCTGTGTAGGGCTTTTTCGCCTGCCTGTTCATGCGAGCTGTCTTGTAGCTGACTGGTCTAGGTGCGTGACTACCAACTGGCAGGTTGTGTGTTTGAATCCAGAAGGTGCCGGACTTTTCCTTTAACAAACATTTCTTCGAAAAAATAGAATAGCGATATTATGGACAATCAATTGACTTTTATATTTCAAAATATCGCAACATGATCGATATTTGCGATATTTTGAACATATCTTCCCTTCCGACAGCGGTTCCTGCTTCTATTGTGTGTGTGTGTGCAACAGAGTAAATTTTTATAGAGAAATGGAGGCTGGACAGTATGCGTTACAATATAAACATTTATATTGATTTAAATCGTGTTCTGATTTAAATCGCAAACGCGTGTTTAATTATGTGTTCTTTAATCATAATCAGGATAATGCATTTCTACATTTTCTGTATAAACCAGCTTAGAGGTTCATACAGAAAGACAGCTTGTGTTTAAATTGAGTGTAAGGTAATTTATGCTTCTAAAGTCATGGTCAGCATTTATTATTGTACTTACTCTAAACTTTTTCTGTGCCTAGTCACATTGTTTTATAGCGTTTTTATTGCGTTATTAAATCCGGTGGCGATGTGTGTTAGTTTCCTGACTCCCATTATTTAAACTGCAACACTGATCATTCATCTCTAAATAAACTTTATTTTATATAGCGTTTTAAGCGAATAGGTAATTAGATTGCTCATAAACCTAATCGCTTTTTCTACATAAACACAGCATGATTGCTCTCTGAAAATGCTTTTCCTTTATTTTTAAAGTAGGCTCAGATTTCAACTATAGATCGTATTATTATAAACTTTCTTGGAAAAATGTATTTTATGTAAACTATGTTTGCTATTAATTCATTTAGGGCTAAAATACGTTCATTGTCTTCCAATCGAGTCGAGTTGACATTGGAAGCCTGCCACACCCGGACTGTTAAACCAACGCATTAGCACGTCAAAGCCCATTGAGGGTATTGAGCCAGTATTGGCTTTAGTATTCCCCCCCTCTCCCCTCAATTCAATTCAATTCAAGGTGTTTTATTTGCATGACAGATGGGTACAAGCAGTGTTGGGTATGTATATTGTAACGCTTACGGCAGACAGGCACTGTGTAAGAGCCGGCGCACCAGAGCAGCGCACCGAGGGAGCGTCTGCATTTATAACTTAGTTTTTAAAATTAGTCAAGCAATATGAAGCATCTCCTTTTACTTAGTGCCTGAGCATAAAAAGAATAGGAGCATACTGCAACGCGTGTGAAGTCCATAAACGATATTAATTTTTGAACTTAAACATACAGTATATGGCTGGTCTCGGTACTTTAAAGAAAACATACACACCAGTATTCCATTTCTCCCTAAACATTTTAAGCATCGACGTCTTTAACTAACGTGATACCAGAGTCAACAAGCATACTTTTAGAATTTGATTAAAAGGGAATATAATATGGAATCGCGTATCTCAAGAAATTAATATGCAATAACTGAGTCAAGGGACTCAGAGGATCCAAGGCTAGACTGAGTATAATAGGCTTCGGGCTTCTATTGTGACATCTACTGTAAATTACAGAAATGTTAAAAGTAAACAAAATAAAGTAACTAAAATGTGGTCTGAAATCACCCCTTTAGACACCCCTTTTACTTCACTGGTATCAGATATGAAAGGCAATAGTCTCCCGTTCTGTCTGCTGTGTGTTGCAGCAGAGGGACTCCCTGCAGCTGAAAGGGGCAGAGTAACTTGCATGCCCTCTAGTACAGTTTACACATGCACGACTTTAAAAGCTAGCAAGACAGGTTTCGATTCACATTAGCTGGCGAGCCTTGTTAAAAAAACGAATGATAATGTAACATGCCACTGTTCATGAACAAAGTTATACTGAGATTTCCTAAGATACGCGATTAAAAAATAAATAAATAAAAATTTGAATCTCCTGCGGAACACATTCCATAAGAATCAGTGGTTTTACAGTATATATCGCCTTTAAAGGTGGCTTCTCAAAACGCTTTACGGGATAAAAACAACCAGAACAGCAGCAACAACAATATTGTATTTCGTTGCACTTTGAAAACCAAGTAATAACTTAACTATAAAGTACGTGCAAACGTTTCGTATGTTGCTGTCGTGAATGCCTGCGTACCCATAAGTATCTTATTTGCCTTGAGTCTGTCTACAGTATCTCTGTCCCACTACCCCATCTCTCCCTCAATTCAATTCAAGGTGTTTTATTTGCATGACAGATGGGTACAATTCTTGTTGGGAATGTATACTTTGATATTTACACCCGGCGCGGCACCGAGGGAGAGTCTGCATTTATAACTTGGTTTTTAAAATTAGTCAAGCAATATGAAGCATTTTTACTTTTAAGTCCCTTAAATACATTGAGCACAGCTTTCTCACCATCCTTACACAAAGCAGAAACTGTCCGATGACTCACAGTACAAGTGGAAAGATTACAGATTTTAATCTTCTTTAATTTTGTCTTTAATTTTGCCTGTGGGGTGTATCTTATTAAGCTCTAAATTGCATTTTGAGCGCGGTTTTTTACTTTTTTTTTTAATTGCATTTTGGGCGCGGACAGCACATACAAGGGTTAATGAACTGCGCCAAGAAATTTAAAATAGTATTCTTTAGGTGTGAGGGTAGGAGTGGACCGCAGCAGGCATAATCAGCAAACCGGGAAAACAAAGAACAGGACAGGTGAGATGTGTATCCAGAAAGTGAGTGATCAGAAAAAGGAAATGGAAAACGCAGAAAAAGGAAACGCTTTACAGGATAAAAACAATAACAACAGTAGTGGCTGGGCAAACGATTTTTTTTATCGAAATACAAATTGAGATACTGTACTGTATAATGATGTGCATGAACAAAGGTATACTGCAATTTTCCTTAGATACGCGATTAATGCTTCGTAGGAGGAGGCGGTCTTTTCCTCTTGTCTAACAGTCTGTCCACAAACAAAACATTCCTGTTAGACAAGAGGAATTGAAAAAAAACAATTTTGTCAATGAAAACCGGTGTGTGTGTCTCTCCCTGCTGGATGTTCCTCTCACAAACTGCTGAATGAATAAAATAATTTTATTGAAAATGCGTTTGCGATTGTCTGGTATTTAATTTGGTCCCTTTTAACTGTTTTTCGATCTACTGTATTGCTTTGAGATGCCACTTTTAAAGGCGATATGTAAAATAAAGTTTTTTTATTATTGTTATAGAGAAACATGATCAGATTTTCCCTGGTTCAGAAAAAAGATCTAAAGTGCTACACATAACTTTCTTAATTCGATGTATTTAAAGCAGTGAACTACTGTAGGTGTCACATAACATTCAGAAATACAATCACGTATTTGACAAATAAAAACGATTATAATCTAATCCTTCCACGTTTGATCCCAAAATCCCAAGAAATATAAATCTTGACGGGTAGAAAGCTATGCTGAAAGTTTATTAAGATACTTAGAAGACAAAGATACTGTATCAATTTATGTTGCATTAGCCTGATTATGATTAAAAAACACATATAATTAAACACGCGTTTGCGATTTAAATCAGAACACGATTTAAATCAATATAAATGTTTATATTGTAATGCATACTGTCCAGCCTCCATTTCTCTATAAAAATTTACTCTGTTGCACACACACACACAATAGAAGCAGGAACCGCTGTGAGAAGGGAAGATATGTTCAAAATATCGCACATATCGATCATGTTGCGATATTTTGAAATATAAAAGTCAATTGATTGTCCATAATATCGCTATTCTATTTTTTCGAAGAAATGTTTGTTAAAGGAAAAGTCCAGCGCCAGCTGGATTTGAACACACAACCTGCCAGTTGGTAGTCACGCACGTAGACCAGTCGGCTACAAGACAGCTCGCATGAACAGGCAGGTGAAACAGCCCTACACAGCCCTGTCGCAGCACACGAATACCGTTATTAAATTCTTTAGATACGCGATTCCATATTATATTAGCAGAAAAGCTTAAAACTACCACTTTTTCACACGCTATTTCACATGCTAGTTAAATACTTCGATGCTTAAAATCGTTAGGGAGAAATGGAATACCGGTGTGTATTTTTCCTTTAAAGTGCCGATTCCTGGAATCTGACTGGCTGACACCCCTCTGAAGTGGTTCCATAAAATCTGGTATACGGAAAAGAAAGCGTTGATAAATACAAGTGTCTTTTAATACACTCTTTGCTGTGCTCTTGAGGATCCTTGTGATATTTTAAGCTCTAGTTGAATGATAGGTGTAGCATTTTAAATCATTTTCGTAGTTAGAAATTATGAAATGCCCAGTTAAAAGCAAGGAAGTTTTTATGCCCGTTGAAGTAAAACAAAATGCCTGACAAAGTATGGCTTGGACAGATTCCAAGTGCTTGTACAAATGTGCTAAAGAAATTATACTTTGAGTATACAGCTTGTCCAAAGTCATCCATTATTAATACTATTAGTAATATCTTCAGTAAAGGCTTTGATGCATAAATATTTCTGATAAAGGTAGGTTGTGTACTTTTGTCCAACTGAGCAATCTTGCTTTCATAAAATATACCAACATTTTAATGACTGATGATTAACATGCTGTAATACACAGTTCAAAATTAAAGGCTCAAATGCTGTACATGAGAGGTTAAACTCCCCCTGGCGGGTTTACAAGGCGACGCCGGATAGTTTACCACGTGACACCACGTTAACTGCATCATACCGCGTGATACTGCAACACGCCCACCGGGGTATCCCGCGAAATACCTCACGCATTTTGAATGGCTGCATCTGTATATACACAGTGAGCTATATTTGCGAGCCTACTACCAGCTGCGGGCTCCGTATTTAATTGTGGTACAAGACCGGCCGTGGAGATGAAGTGAGACAGGTGTATACATTAAAAGGCTCATAGCGTCCCTGAGAGGTCTCAAACCACCACCCTTTTGGTTAACAACCGAGCCACAAAGACTCATATAGAGCTTAACACTTCTCGGTCTCGGTGAAAGTGATACACTCCGTAAAATTTCCGGAGATTAATTTGTTTTTAAAGGAAAATCACCAACAGCGGCCGAGATCTACTGGAGTTTTTCATTCTATACTGCGATTTCTGTAGGGTACCCTGTGAAAATACGAGTTTTGACGAGAAGGGATGGACATATAAGGTCAGAAGGCTTGGGGAATTGAACTTTAAGGTGAAGACTGCGGGTTCAGTAGCAGCAGAACCTGATCAGTATCAGTTGACTCCGATATACTTTGAAAATTAACTTCGGGATTTAGAGTCAGACGTGCTACCGTTGCACCATGGGGTATTTAATTAAAAAAAATTGAAAAACAGTCAGTGTTCCTGGATCTGTTATCGAGAACAACACCTGCACAAGAGCTGCGCAGGAAGAATAAAATGTGGTCTGGGATGAAGAGACTCTCTTCGGAAGAGCGGCGCTCTTCACAGGAGAATTTTTTGTGAAGCTGATTTGTCTCCTTTGGGGAATTCAAAAGTGCTAATGGCTGTGGTGCAAAGGTAGCATGTCTGACTCGAAATCAGAAGGCTGCGTGTTCAAATCGCGTCGAAGTCTCCTATTAGTTTTTCAGGTTCTGCTGGTCCTCAACACGGAATTCACACCATGTAGTTGAGTTCTATCTGTACACCACATAGATAATCTAAACAAAATAGAACCCTACAGGACACGCAGTTAGGATCTCACACAGCGAATACCCTTGAACACAAGAGAGAAGGCACAGTTCAAATCTGCGAAACATCACCTCTGTCTTTAGAGACAGCTACATCAGAGAATGGAATCCCGGAAGTTTCAAATAACTTCTTTTAATACAGGTTCAAGCAAACCTGAAAGTTAGGGAGTTTCCGGACACTTTTGTTTTATTAAAAAGTGTCTGAAGCCTGAAAATGTAATTTGAAAAAAAAAAACGCTATTGGACATGAGCAGGTACTTTTTGTAACGATTTGCTATTTCATGCTGGAAAACAAAGGAAACAGACCCAATGTTTGCTTTCGGGTGCGGTTCATTACATAAAAGACATCTATTACTGAGGAGCTTGAATAAAATTTACGCGAGCCAGGTAGAAGTCGAACCTACAATCTTGCGATCCGAAATCAGATGTGTTATTTATTAAACCGCTGGTATTTCACATAACCTGAATTCCCCCATAGTGTGCTCAGCATCGCTACTAGTAATCCACCGCCCTGTCTAAAATTTCAAAGTGAGAAACATGTGTTTTCTGATTTTTTATGAGTTTTAAAATATTATCTCTTTAAATCAGACAAAGGGTTTATGTTTCGCACTGAAATTCCGATTGATTGAGAATTCAAAGAAAGACTGTTTTCTTCCACAACACCGTATAATTATCACATCCACCAGACTCACCAACTTTTCCAGACCTTGCTGGGTGAGCATTTGCTCCGATAAATTAGGTCACGTATCATGTTAAATCACTTCTTCTCAACACAACATTTCCTGGTGCACGTTTTTTCTATGAAAAAAAGACATTTTTCCCTTGCACGATTTTTCGTTTTTTATCAAAGCGTACAGAAAGAAAAAAGAAGAAGAAATAGTGTCGCAAAAGAACTCTGTCGCCCTTGGGAGATGTCAAACGCATTGGACATGAAAAATGCCCAATAAAAGCCATTTCTCTTCGTTTCTCAGTGTCGGGGCTGCTACTGTATGTAAAAGAGGCAATTTTCTCTGAGAGCAGTTTCAGCGCTTTCTGAATGCAGATGTCTCAGAGTGGTGTGTCCAAGTAGCTGTTAAAGGTGATGGCAATTCTGTTACCATAGCTTAGTTGGTTGAAGCGCCTCCCTATTAAACAAAAGAACCTATGTTCAAATCCCAGCCATGTATTTCTTCCTATCTTGTAGTACAGAACGTACCATTTTGGGCACTCACAAAGGGCTTGATTTCGTTAAATGCATGTGTTCATTTCCTTTCTGGAAAACTTGTTTTTGATGAAATTCACACAGCTTGCGAAACATGAAATTCAGTTCTTGGTTATCAATGCAGAAGAAATATTACCGGCTGGCAAAATAAACGGTAAGAGATTTGTTTTTGATTCGAGGAAAGTCCCGTGCAATCGGTTAGCGCGTTCGGCAATTAACTGAAAGGTTGGTGGTTCAAGTCCATCCAGGGACGGGTTTCTTCTTCGATGTAAACATTGTTTTCGCATAGGTCGATTGGATTTCTCAGCTAAACCACAGCCATTTTAATATTTGTAGGAAATGCGACTGTTCAACACGTGTCAAAAATGTCCAATAATGCCCAACAACGCAACTCCGCAGAAAACCATATTCACCCAAGAAAAATGATCGTCGAATCGTCATTTATACTCCCGTCACATCCTCTGCTGAAATATTTTAAAAATACAATGCAGATTTGTTTGAGAACTTGACAAGCATTGTTTTGTTAGCACTGTGCAGTTGGATTTTGATATTTTGACATATTCACCTTAATTTTAAACTGTAAATACTGTACAATCTATTGTAATTGTGTTGTAATATTAAAATATGTTAGCTGAGGATGCAAAGGGGTGAAAGGGAAAGGTCAGAGGGTAAAGTAACAACAAGGTTAGGATTGGTGGAGGTGGTAGGGGTGTTGATGGTTTTTCTCTGTAGAGGATGATTGAGTTTTTTATCCTTCTCTGAAGTGAGAAACTGGAAGAGTTGGGAGTTGAGAGATCTGATGAGGTTAGTTATAAAAGGAAGTTGATGTGGAGCTGTTAGCTGTAAGAATTCCTTAATGTCTTTGATGTTGTCATCAAAGATAAACTGCAGTAAGCAAAGATAAAAAGAAAATTATCTTTGCATACTGCCCTGTCTTTCTAACACCTGAAGAAGGCTCCACGGCCAACACATTGTGTTTCCTTTCTTCTCATTTCAGCATGGAATAACCCTTTACTTGTTCCTTTGCAGCCTACGCATGCTGACACAGCTACTCACCTGATATATAACATTCCTATAATCACAACTATGAATGTCCACTGTGGGTATTTTTTCCATGATTATTTATTCTGTCATTGAAGCATATTTTATGTCATACCGAAGTGTCACAATCACTGAATTTTTTTTTCATTTAGAAAGTAAGAAAATGATAAATCACTATGAATTGCCTTTAGCCTGTTCTGATCTAGATTTTCTATATACTTTAACATGCCAAGTTCACAATGTCACAACTGATATGCAACAGTGAAATGTTGTAATGTACATAGTGTTGGAACATTGAGATGTTTTGGTAATGAGGAAGGAGGGACATGCCATGTTCACAGGGTCATATTTTAAAAAAATGGCACAGTAAAATTTCCTAAAGTTCAGGATTTTGATAGTCTGTTCCATTCTCTCTCACACCTCAGTGTCAGAATTTGTAGATGTTTTTATAACCAGGGGGTAGGTTTATAGCAAGAAGCAGAAAGTGCCATCACCCGTTGCTCATCCTCGGTTAACCATATATTCTCATGCCATGTTCTAAATGTCCCATTTATATTAAAAAGTTCTTGTAAAATGCAAGATTTTAAGACTTTTTATGATCAGAAGGTAAGGTCATGGTAAATATGCAGAAAGTGCCTGTGAACTTATGTTTTGCCTTTGTCTTATTTACTTATTCTGTTTGTGTTATTGTGAGTTTTGAAAATTGGTTTACAATTTTCTGAAATGTGTTTCACACAAAAATTCTATTTGGATAGTCACTACTTTACCCTTTACTGAGGATAAATACAGTAATCCATCCCGATTAGTACTTTTAAAAATTACTGTAAAGAGCCATCTACAGGTGAAAGGTGGCATAACATCACAGCAGCAGCATTTAAGGCAGAAGAAGAAGCTGGCGAATAAGAAGCCAGCTTCAGCCTCGTTAATGCAATACCATTGGGTGAGGTGGAAAAATATTTCTTCCTCTGAATCCAAACATTTTTATAGGAGGTGTTCTAGTACTTCTTGCCTCAGATAAAACTACCAATACACTTAGTTCTACTCCATCAATAGCAGCAGTGTTATTGGTACTGAGTCCTAAATGTATGTCCTGTCATCATATAAAATGTCAAAAGTTTCGACTGCATTCAACTGATCAAATTTCTCTTCGATGACAGTTATAATTTTATCCAAAATACATCCGAAACAAATTTGCACTGTTTTTTTTATCCAGAAGAGCATCATCATGAGACTCAAAACATACCTGTTTTTTCTTCTTTCCAGGAGGAAGGATTGTTCAGATGCAAACATTGGTCCAAAATCAATGTACTCTCCTATCGCTGTTGCTTCTTTAAATCCTTCATTTGAACGTCGATATTGAGGGATGATATCTTACACATTTTGGTTTTCTTTTAAAGCAAATTATATTAAAATATGAGCCTCTGTTATAGTTGTCTTGGAAGTTTCGGAAGGTATAATAGACCCCCTTGTGCCATCAGCTAAAATATGATAAAATACAACAAAATTTATTTACATAGAACAGCATTTATGGTTACATGTATATTAAAATTAAGATAAATATACAAAAGTATTAAAATACAAACGTACAGTCCTAACATCATCATGCTGTCCAACTGTCTTTTTTGCTTGTCAAGTTCTCCAACAAATCTGTGTCGTAATTTTAAATATTCTAACTAAGGGTGCATCGAGAGCATAAATGAATTCTTCTGCCAGCCGTTCGAAGATCAAAGTCCTTGGCTGAATATGATGTCCTTGAATGTTGGTCATTATTGGCCATTCCCAGTGATATTGACTTACGTACTTAATTGTTTAACAAAAACATTCACATTTCTTGCAAATATCAAGTGGGTTAAGGTTTTGCTAAGAAATCCGAATTAGTAGAGATGAGGTTTACATTGCAATAATGAGAAGTGCATTTCTGGGTGGGCTCAAACCACTAACCTTTCAATTAATAGAGACTCACGTGTGTCCCTTTTCTCCATTTGCAAGCTTCTGATTAAAAAAAGAAAATAATGCTTCTTTCTTACCAGCCTGCGATATACAAGGCAAGATTTGTATTTCATCTTTAACAAGCTGTATGAATTTCATGAAAAGCAAGTTGTTCCAGAAAGAAAATGAAAACTTGCATTAAACAAAATCAAGCTGTACGTAATCATCCATAGTGATACATTTTGTAAGACAAGACAAGAAGAAAAGCACTGTTGAGATTTGAACTCAGCATCTCCTGTTTAAGAAGAAAGTATATAAACCAAATCAGCCATCAGGGTATCAACACCATGTCTGACTCAGTGATTGCAGCTGACTGTCACTGGAGGACACTTCATCGTGAACAAGTCAGCCTGCATAATGAGGGGGAAGAGACTGACCTCTGTGATGCAGTATCGACAAATACTAACCTTCTGTCCAACTGTTCTCTGCTGCATTCTGGATTAGCAGGTAATTTTGGTTTCCATGCGTGTGTAGGGGTTTTGTGTATTTACTGGGACAATTATTAATTGTAGCAGTAAGTCCCAAAATGATTCTTTGATGGCTATTAGAAAACCGACCGTGCGGGTTAACTCATTAATGCACACACACAGATACTAATACACTTATTAATACATAAAATGTGCATATAAACATAACAGATCTTAAGAGTGTGGGTTAGCAGAATACAAAAGGTATATATTAAATCACGAAGAGTTCCAAACCAAGAGGGACATACATTCAGTATACCATTCATTTAGACTGTTTCGTAAATGAACTGGGATTACAACTTCTACACTAGATACTCAAAAGCAAGTACATCACTCATAGGTATTAGATTGATATCAATTGTGGTTGAGGTAACAATTGAATTCTCGAGCTGTAATGCAGAATGTTGAATACTCATCCGATCTGTGTGGATTCAGATCTCCCGCGGACACAAAGAAGCAGTGGCAGGCTGTTGCTGTGTGCAATCGGCACTCTCTGGCTCGGTGCCAGGCAGTGGCCGGTGCGGCTGGCAAGAAGGAGAGGAGGGAGAGATTCCTGCTGCGATGCGCTGCTAATGCTCTTTGAAGACCGGCTAGTTAGTGTTGGCTGAAACTAGCAGAGCTTGTGCACATGGAAAGTGACTGCGGATCCAAGCAAGTCACACTCTTTAGATGGGTAGAAGACCAGTTCGTTCCCGATGTAGCGCTAGTCCTGAATCCTGAGATTCAGCTGTCGACAGTTCCAACCGTAGTTCACTCGTTGATCAGGTGAGCTTTGGCGGTGGAGTACCGGTGGTTCACATGGCTGTCAGCTGGGCTAACCTCGGGCAGATCTTTTTGTTATGCACAGGCAACCTCCATTCTCAATTCTTAGAACAAAGTTAAGTCCTGGCACTCGGACACACTGGCCATCACGTGATTGTCCGAGCTGAGCTACCAACATTACAAATGCTGTTTACACATTAGATGGTTATTTTTGGCTTCTGATATTATGGTGGATAAAGAGCCCTGGAATCTTTGTAGAAGGACAAAAGACGTAAAGAAAGGGCAGTGTAACCATGGCCAAGAGAAGGGAAATGTTGGAGAGATCTTTTTTCATTCACTTTTTATCATTGTTTTTCCAGCCCAACAAAGATCAAAATATATGAGCAGGCGTCCTGTGCCAAATCCAATCTGCCTTCCTTCCAAGCATACAGGAATGTCAGTGAATTAAATATTGACATATGAAAATACACAAAAATATGCAATCACACATATGCAGTTTGAGCAAATATAAGACAATAACCAAGTACCACAAACTACCAGGCATCTAGTATCATTAGCAGTTCAGGTGGGGAGCTGCGTCAGCATGTGTAGGCTTCAAAGGAACAAGTAATAGGTCTATTCCATGCTTAAAAGAGAAGAAAGAAAACACAACATTTCAGCCGTGGAGCCCTCACACCTGAAGAAGGCTCCACGGCTAAAACGTTGTGTTTTCTTTCTTCTCTTTTCATCTAGTGTCATTAGCCTTTTAACAGTTCATGTCAAAATAAAACAGAAATGGATAACAGAAAGCCCCACTGCCTGGTGTGGACGGTAGATGTGCATGTTGCAGCAGATTTGTGAATGTGAGATCAAGGGGGCATGTCATGTGTTTCAGCACTTCACTCCCTTCAGTAGCACATGATTCCCTGAGTTCTTTGGATGACCTGTGGACCGATCTTTCATGATGAAGAATTCCTTAAGAAGAATAGATCTCGGCCCACCATCCCAATGCCTTCATCTCACAACAACAACCTCCCACTGCCCTTAGTCTGCAAGGCAGACCTTTCAAGTGCAATGACGATGCCTGGACCTTCGTTGCCTATTGTACGAGCTGAACTTTTGTGCTCATCAATTCAACACTCTTTCCATCAACTCATCTTGTCTTTTGACGCTTCGTGTTTTGCGCTCCTTTGACTATCGGCATATTGGGTGACTGCAAACACTGAAGTTCTTGCTTACGGAGTGTGGAACATTGTTTTCAAGTGATCGCTGTTCTGTCATGTTGAAGCCGAGTGAATCTTTCTTTGGCAACATGGGCAGGCTGACAGCAGTGCGAGCGAAAGTAATGGCAAATTTCTTGACTTATTTCTGAATGTGAATGTTCTTTAGAAAAGGGATGCGGCGTTGCTTCTCGTCCGTGTAAAGGTCGTGCATTCCAGACATGTTTATGAGCGAACAGTTGCCGCAAGTGATTGAAAAGAGCAAGAGAGGAAGCAGCCCTGCCCCATGTGAGGATCAAACTCAGGCCTTTCAGATGATGAGACTGACGCACTACCAATTACGCCAACAAGTCCAGCTGCAGTACACACACCAGAAAGTTTGCCTCACATGGATTTCAGTCGCCAGTTCCCTAATCTTTAGACGCCATCTGCTGAATGTTGCATTTGCCTTTTGATCTCACCGATACATTTTTGGTCTGTTTCTGTTGCGAGTCCGTCTTTCAGATCTCACCTAGCACAAGTCTCTCTGGCTGAAGTGGCCTCTCTGCTTCAGCATCGTGCCCTCACTCAGCCATTAAAAATGTCACTCGGACTTCTGACATGCTGACATGAAATGTCAAGAGAGAGTGGCGGAGACGCTTAAGCTAGAGAGAAGATGAAAAGGGGGCGTGGCTGCGAAACGCTTGACAGCTGGACAATACTCTCCATGCAAGGCGTGACCACAGGCTAAAGGACACCTTTTGGCACATCAAGCTCTAAGCACACACCTGGAGGATGCGGGAATTGATCCCACTACCGCCCACATGCAAAGCAAGCGCTGTACCATACAAGCCAACCCCCCTCGCTGGGGCTTATACCTCGGTGTCACCTAGGGCCGCTTGTTCCCCTCTTACCAGGCGCAGTTCACTGCCCTTCGTCTGCAAGGCAGTCGTGTAATTGCGGCTTTCTTGACTTATTGATGAAGGTCTGACTGGACGAGCGAATGACGCCTCTCCCCCATCCTCAAGCTCACTGACAGATTGAAATGAAAAAAGCTGCTGTGGCTCATTGGTCTAGTGGTATGATTCTCGCTTAGGGTGCGAGAGGTCCTGAGTTCAACTCCTGGACAAGCCTTTGTGTGCTCTTTTCCTCCTCTTCCACAAGACTGGGAACTGATATCCACATCACTTCGCAGCGTCTGCTTATGGCAAACGATGGAATGTGACTAATGACTGAACGAGCCTGGTGAATTCTCATCACGTGGCACAATGAGAGCGTGCAGTCAGCTGTCCAAGGCGGCAACCTCATTGCTCGTTCAAAAGAACATGTACTGAAAACTCATCACCACTATGTCGTAGATGAGCACCGCGATCGCTTGTTGTCATGCGTCCTTACTTGGGAAATGCAGAAGCAAAAACTGCCCTCTCTCAGCCACCGAAACGTGTGAGGCTCGCCTTGCGCTCTCTGTGCCTCGCATATTTGTGGAGCTGTCTGCTCTTCTTTCTGTTGAAGTACTCAAGTTACGGGGCGTCCTGCAGCCTATGATGTTCTCACTGAGAGCTTTCAAGATTTGAAGGAAAACTACGAGCTTGATGGCTCAAGTCGAACGAATGTGATTGTTAAGCAATCGATGATCAAAAGCACGTCTTCTAACAATTCGTGAGAGTATTATCAGCACTGTTTTCACTCGGATATACTTTTCACTTGCTAAGCTGACAAATTGAACGAGAAAATGCCGGAGACGCACTCAGTGCAGACTGAGGTTGGGAAGGAGGTGTGGCCCTTCAACGCTTGACAACTGAAGGACATTCTCTCTGCAACGGAGGAGCACCTGTCAGAAGTCGCAGAGGCTAAAGGAGAGCACCGGGAGCCCAGAGCTCTAAACTCAGACTTAGAGAAAGCGGGCATCGATCCCGCTACCTTTCACATGCTAAGCGAGCGCTCTACCATTCAAGTTAATTCCCCTTGCTCCATGCTTCTCGGCATCATGTCTTACCGCCTCTGCCCCTCTTACTGGGCACCGCCCACTGCCCTTGGTCTGCAAGGCAGTCCTTTCAAGTGCAATGACGACGCTGGGACTTTCGTTGCCTATTGTACGAGCTGAACTTTTGTGCTCATCAATTCAACGCTCTTTCCATCAACTCATCTTGTCTTTTGACGCTTCGTGTTTTGCGCTCCTTTGACTATCGGCATATCGGGTGACTGCAAACACTGAAGTTCTTGCTTACGGAGTGTGGAACATTGTTTTCAAGTGATCGCTGTTCTGTCATGTTGACGCCGAGTGAATCTTTCTTTGGCAACATGGGCAGGCTGACAGCAGCGCAAGCGAAAGTAATGGCAAATTTTTGACTTATTTCTGAATGTGAATGTTCTTTAGAAAAGGGATGCGGCGTTGCTTCTCGCCCGTGTAAAGGTCACGCATTCCAGACGTGGTTATGAGTAAACAGTTGCCGCAAGTGTCTGAAAAGAGCAGGAGAGGATGTAGCCCTGCCCCGAAACTCATGACTTTCTGATGATGAGATTATGAGGGTGCGAGAGGTCCCTCATTTGTAAGGAATCCAAAGTAACAGCTGCTGCCCTGTAGTCGTTGGTGAGGTAGGGGACTAAGCAGAACACCAGATGATATGAGAACGTTCCTGAATATAGTGGAAATAATATCCCCAGTCAGAAATGAACTTGCTTCAGTCGCTTGAATTTTATTGTAATATTTCCCTAAAATTGCTTTAAATACACGTCAGAAATATACACAATGAAGTTTAATTAATTCATGTTTTTTTATCAGTGCAATTTAAAAATGTATTTTAATGTCTATAAGATTCAATATTTTAGCTAATAGATGTAGAGCCTTAATATGCAATAGTAAATTTTCAGAATACCTGGGGAGCAACGAGAACAAAAATTAAATAAATATTTAAATCCAGTGTACAGATGCAGCCATTCAAAGTGTGCGGCACAGACACGTACCGCGCGTAATTGGCTACGTCCTTGCGCATCATGACGCGCGGTGACGTGAAAGCCACTGAGACATCAGGTACTACTGTTGTATTTATGAAGAAGAAACAAAACAAAAAGTGTACTAACAACTGTGCCATCCTACTCCTTGGTTAATACATTTTATTATTTATAAACAGTAAAAAGAGATGCTTCATATTGCTTGACTAATTTTAAAACCTAAGTTATAAATGCAGACGCGATTGGTGTATTAAGTGCCCAAGGCAGCAGAACTGAGCTCCGCGCCTCCTCCTTCTCTTGGTGCAGCGCCGGGTCTAAATATCTAAACATATGTATCTACAGTATATAGCAGGTAGTGTCACTGTATTCCACTTTCTTTGTAAAAGCGGAAAAACAGATTCACAACGCGATGCTGTGTCACTGTGTAAAAAAAACGGAACACCCTATATTGTAAAGAGCTGCTGAGCTACTCTAAGAATAGGAGTTCCTGCTGTCAGAGGGGCTGGAAAGTGCCCGCGGTCATTTAATTAGCATTACAATTCACACTGAATTGACCCATTACATTTCAGCATTTCATTCACGTCAGAAACCCTCACACCTGAAGAAGGCTTGAGTTTTCTCTCTTCTCTTTTAAAGGTGTGTACAATGCTGTAATACAGTTTAAAATAACATTTTAAACAGTATCAACTAAACTCCATTAAGGAACAAGTAATAGGTTTATTCCATGCTGAAAAAAAGAAGAAAGAGAACACAACGTTTCGGCCATGGAGCCTTCTTCAGGTGTCAAACTCCATTAATATAAGTATAGAGTGGTATTAAATAAATACATCTTTTTAGTAAAAATTACACTTTTCTAAAATGTATTTAAAAAATAAAAACGATTACAATCTAATCTTTCAACGTTTGATCCCAAAATCCCAAGAAAAATAAATCTAAATGGGGAGAAAGCTATGCTGAAATGTTATTAAGATACTTAGAAGACAAAGATAACAATTTATGTTGCATTTGTCTGATTGTGAATCAAAAACTACATATAATTAAACACGCGTTTGCGATTTAAATCAATATAAATGTTTATATTGTGTAGGGAAAAACCGGTTCAGGGACGCCAAATATGTAATCATAGTGGCTCTCTGAAGGCACCAGTTCTGTAGGGTTTGGGCATTTACTGAGACAATTATTAATTGTAGCAGTAAATCACAAAGTTGATTCTTTTGATGGCTTTAGAATCCAACCAGGCGACATAACTCAAACAACGCACACACACAGGTACTAAAACACGAGGATACATTTATTAATATAATATAACATAGAATATGCATATAAACCTAACAGATCTTATCGAGAGGGTTATCAGAATACAAAAGGTATATATTCAATCAGTTACGAAGTGTTACACATCAAGAGGACATACGTTCAGTATATCATTCATTTAGACCGTTTCATAAATGAACTTGGTTACAACTTCTGCATTAGATACTCAAAACAAGTACATAACTCTTAGGAATTAAATTGATACCAACTGGTTTGGATAACAATTGAATTCTCGAGCAGTAATGGAGTGAAGTTGAATACTCATCCAATTTCTGGGGATTCAGATCTCCTGCGGGCTGAAAGAAACAGTTGCAGGCTGTTGCTGTCCAATCCACGCTCTCTGGCTGTGTTCCAGGCTGTGCTGTGCGGCTTGCGACGGTGCGCTGCTGATGTTCACTGTTGGCTTTAACTAGCAAAGTTTGTGCACAGGAGAAAAGATGACTGTGGGTCCCAGCAAGTCAGGAAGAGGACCGGTTCGTTCCTGATGAAGACTAGTTCTGAATAGTGATTCAGCTGTCCACAGTTCCGATCTGTTCACGAGGCCTGCTGCTGGTTACTCTCTGGCAACCTCCACTCTAGACTCTTAGAACAAAGGAAAGTTCTGGCACTCGGACACACTGGCCGTTCCGTGGTTGTCCGGGCTGAGTCTCAGGATGGTCAGGAGGCGCGCTGTGAGAATGTCCTGCCCTTGGGAGCCTTCTGCTCCTGGGCCGTCCTGCCCTGGAATTCTCCTTTGAATTCCCTTTAGAACAGTCCACAGAATCCTCTCCAGAATCTTACTGAATCTCCCCTTCTGAATTTGAATCTCACAGGCTCTCTGTGTTTCCTGTTTTTACCTGGAGGAACTTCAGCTCGTTGATTGGCTGAAAGTTCCATGGGCATCAGAGACCCACGTGGGTTACTCGGCCCTACCAGTCCCTGATTGGTTGATCAAGGTGAGATATGAGTCACTTAGTCCTGACACTTAGTAATGCAGTCCAGATGTCCAACTGGCACTCCCTAGACAGATAGGCGCCAATGGATGACCATTGATCATGATAGCCAGGCTTAGCTAAGTGCATCCCCCTTTGGGAGCTGTCCTAGGACCTTAAATCACCCTGCACTAATGGTCTCTCTGTGGCTGCACCACAGAGATGAACAGAGAAATGGGGCCTCATTTGGGAAGCTCAGAAACACTTAATTCTGCCTTATTATTAAGCCTCGCCGCTACAACGCCCATTTCTCAAAAACAAAATGTAACGAACAGTTCTTTCCGGACCCTATGCGGACGACACAATCCGAAGAAGTGGGAAACACTAGGAAAAGGTCATGCAGGAATACGGGGCTGAAAACAGGGGGGCGTGTCCAAAGTGCGCTGGTGCACGGGGAAGGTGTGGTCGAGGCAAACAATCCAAAAGTAATCCATACAGGGAATCCAAAACACAAGAATAAGTCCATAGCCAGGTGATCCATCCAAACAGGAATTAAAAACACGAACCGGGTCGGAACCGGCGGACAAGGAACGGGAACAGAAATTAAAACCTTAACAGGACCAGGCACTTCCAGGTCCCGGACTCGCACGGTGCGGAAACCAGATGCATAGCCAGGATGAGCGTCGGTGCCTGGCTTTTAAGGTGGGCTGGGAAAAGGGATCAGGTGCACAGAATTAAGTCTAAAGTGAAAGGGCTGGAGCACCCTTAAGGAGGGGGGACTATAATCGTGACACAAAAAAAAAAAAATTGATTTTAATTTATCTACTTTTTATGCTTGCATCGTTTTTTAATATTTCTGTAAAATCTTGTCTTCTTACTAGTCTTGATATACATTTTTCGAACATGGTGCAATAATTTTGTTATTAGTATATTAACAATCAAATATACAGCTTTTCTTCCTGGGGAACAAAGGTTGTTTTCAATATTTCTAATTTTGGTTTCAAGATTGCAATTTAGTGTGATTTTAAGAAATTATTTAACATCATACGTGATCTAATTTTCCGGAGCAAATGCGTTTTTCTATTGTAATCTCTTGTGAATGTGTGCATAGGTTTCATGGTTTCAATATAAGACTATAAAATGTCTTCTTTGTATTATTCTGTAGTAATTTGTGAAAAGACAATAAAGTTCTTAACAAATCCCATATATTTGATTTCTGCATTCTGTTAAGGCTATAACAGATAACTTTTCTCTACAATTTTGAGACAGAGTAACAAGTAGAGACGTTTTGCAAGTTACTTGACAATCTAGATAAAATAACATGGCGGTGAATAAGGAAGGCACAGTAAGTTTAGAAGACCGACAACTTAGCTCTTGGCCACCAGCCCATTGCATTCAAAGTCTCAGCCTACTGTACTATGTTGAATCAACACTAGTTATATTACTGTTGTAATAGAGGAGCAAAAGAGGCGCAGCCAGTAGAGCTGGTGACCCTTAAGTTCAAGATTGTGGATTCAGGGGTTGTTTGTGTCCTTTCTGATCCCTCTAAGCTTTTAGTAGGACAGTGCAAGCAGGACGTTATAGGGTACAGTGACCCAGAGTGCCTTATGACCATTGCCTGATTCAGCTTTCTTTCCATTTTGAGCCTCGATTCAGATATTGCTCTGAAAGCATCGGGCGAGCAAGAGTGTGTCTGACTCGAGGAAGATCTGCTCACAAGTATTAAATACTTCAGCATTTACTGTTTGAATACCACACTTTTTTAAAACACGGCTGCTTCTTAAGCTAATGGGTAGCGGTTTTTGAGCGGGCATTGTATAGTTAATGCTGTTATTAATAAAACCTTAAATTCACATAATGGAATTTTGATGGCGCAAAATAGTCTACCTCCTGTACAACTGTACATGCCCGCTGATTAGAGCTTAAAACTACAGTAGCAAGAGTAGCAATAATGGCAACAACGAGTTCGGCATTTCTCATGTCTTCTGCAGAGCCATCTTATTGGAATGCACTGCCTGAGATAAAAGAGGACTTGTGGCTTCGTTTTTACAGACTGCTGCGTTGCTCTGTTCATGCAGACTACACGCTTTAAATTTATGACATTTACTGCAAGAGTTGATTTTCCAGGTTTTTTTTTGAGCACGCACTAAAATATTTCATTCAGGTTCGCCGAATACATCATGAAACCGGTATTTCCAACGGTCTTACATGAAACCTTTTTGTTATTCGGTTGTGAAGTTTGAAAATGAAAATGAAAAGGGGGTCCAAGCCACATAAAAACCCATAAATTCTCACAAATTGCCTTGTGCTGCACCTTTCTTCTGCTGCTTTTATAAATCTGCCTTAAACATTTGAATGCATACCTTACTGCTGCTAATCACATTCCCGTGTTTACGAAGCTTTTTTCTGTCCGTTATGTTCTTGTGAAGCAGTTTCTCCATTTTCCTCCTATTGTGATTGTCAGCGAGCACAACAAGACTGGAACAGTGTAAGACGGGGTAAAACGGCTTACTGTCGGGAGTGGGATTTGAACCCGCGCCTCTATTTGGAGAGCTGAACACAAAGCTTAAAAAACACGAATCTATGAAATCGTTATTTTAAACCATTCGAGTATCCTGAAGAAATGTATGCTGAATGCACCGGTTGCATCCGATTTTCCGTAACTTTAGGACAATTGACACAACTGGAAGAACACAATTTGTGGCGTTTAGCATGACATAGTCTTGCAGGCAGACAATGTTTTGTCCCACTACTTATATAATTTTATCGTTTACTCGTTTAAAAAAAAAACACGGTCTTCTCGTTCCTAAGTCAGATTTTAAGTGCTTTCGAACCTTACTTCCAACCTAGACTGACAGCTCACTCGATCTGTTTGTGATCAGACTGTGGAGTGGGGGCTGTACCAAATGCACGTTCCTTCCCAATGCTGAGGTGATCATTCGGAAGATGGGTGTAAAGAGAGACAGGCTTTGTTGACTAAAAAACAGGGCAGGATATGCAAGAGCACTAATCACTGGCGACAGTTATGTTCTTCTTACTATAGAAACTCCTACATTGCAAATTTTTTAAAGACTTTGAAACTAAAGGAAAGTGGTGACAAATGAAACAGGCACAGGTGGGGCTTGAACCCACAATCTTTGGTTTATGAGACCAACACCTTACCACTTGGCCACCACGCCTTAAAGGGTGGATAAATTATTTTTTTCTGAATCTTGTTTACATCGCCTGGAGGCAGCAACAACAAAAAATAGGGATTTTTAACAAGGAGATACGCAGCAGTGGTGTAATCCCAAAAGATGCCCCCGAAGAGACTGGAGCTTTAATCCAGCTCCTTAGAGCGCTCGGCCGCGTTACTCTCGACAGCGGCTCTTCAGCTCTTGTTGTCTGACCTAGTGGTGTTATGACGCATGGAAGCGACTGCAACTTCGTTTTCTGAGATGCTTTCTCTCACGAGGTGAAACCTCAACTTCTTTAGCACCTCTGGATATACTTCTTCTGTAGAGCAGGCTTTCACACCTTAGCTTATAGCACCCTTCAAGTCATTTTATTTTTATAGAAAGATGCATTCCTGTTTTAAAAATGCTTTATGAGGCGTGTTTGATTAAACGGACAGTTTTCTTATTGTAGAATGCAGATCTGTGCAGCAATTGTACTGGATTTGACTGGGATTCTGAAATACTTCTTGTAAAGGTATGTAGACTTTCATGAACCTATACTAAAAAACAGACCTGAAACTCCCTAGCTTCCAATCTCTGATGTTACTGTCCTGAAACTCGGACGTGATGTTCTGCAGACATGCAGTGTCCCTTTACTCTCGTTGTTTTCAAAACGACCTCCGTTGTCGGGCGCAGTTGAAGTGGAACTGGCCTGACTGCACTGGCTCAAAATGTCCCTTAATGGGACTAGAATGAAATTCTAATATACGTATATCGTTATAAGTCAATTAGACATCTCTGATTATACAGTATGTCCATTATACATAAATGGTTGAAGTTCTATTATACGGATACATTTAGAGGACTATTATACCTATATAGTTAAAGGTCTATTATACATCAAAGATAGGTCTTATAGGTTGTAGAAACTAGTAAATCAAGCCAATGATTTGGTTTAGAAATTTATTCTGAAAATATACAATTATTCACACCTGAAAAATATGTAGTTCCAATTATGCATTTTATACAATATTGTAATAAACATGTTTATTACAATATTGTTTATTACAACATATCATAAAAAACGCAACTAGTAAACTTCAGCTACAAATTATAGTAACATGGGAATATATATATATAGTAATGACAAACACAAACTAATTACATTAACACGCTAATATTTAACTCAAACCCACATTTCGATTCAAATATAAGTTTTAAAAATCACAACTTCTATATTTCCACGAAAATATTTTTAATGTTGCACAAACACTACTTTCTAATAAAGACAGAATTAAACTGTTCTGTGTCTCATGGTGATCCTCCTCTCGATACTGATGAAATGTTTAATATGATCCCTCGAGAAAAAAAAAGTGTCAATATCCGCCTGGAACGATTGATGCCCCATCAAACATTTTGTAATTTCCCCTGAAGTTCATGCTGTAGAAACCTGCTTCGTGGCTTAAATTCAAGGGAAACAATGCTCCCTACACACCTTCGATAGCTCAGTTGGTATAGCAGAGGACTGTAGGGGAAATAGTAAGGCATCCTTAGGCTGCTGGTTTGACTCCGGCTCGAAGGAATGTGCTTTTTGTGAACTTTAATCAAAGAGATAAAAGCACAAATCTTTTTCACTCAGACGTTGATCAAAAGCTTAATAAACCACGAAGCAGACCCAGTGGGCAAAAGACGTATAATATACGTCTATTAAACGCATACCTTAGACGTCTAAATGTGGTCTGCAATTCGTCTAGAATGAAATTCTAATATACGTCTAAAGTTATACGTCAATTATACGTCTATGTTTAGACGTTCATTATACATAAATGGTTGGAGTTCTATTATACGGATACATTTAGAGGACTATTATACATATATGGTTGGAGTTCCAGATAACTTTAGAGGTCTATTATATGGATAACTTTAGAGGACTATTATACGTATATGGTTAGAGGTCTATTATACGGATAACTTTAGAGGTCTATTATACGGATAACATTAGAGGTCTATTATACGTATATGGGTAGAGGTCTATTATACATCAAAGATAGGTTTTATAGGTGTAGAAACAAGTAAACCAAGCCAATGATTAGGTTTAGAAATTTATTCTGAAAATACACATTCACACCTAAAACATATGTATTTCAAATTATACATTGTATACAATCAATCAACAATCAACATATGGGCAATAATCATAAAAAACACAACTAGTCTTAAACTTCAGCTACAAATTCTGGTAACATGGCAATATACAGTATAGTAATGACAAACAAACTAATTACATTAACACACTAACTCAAAACCACATTTTGATTCAAATATACATTTTAAAATGTACAACTTCTATATTTCCAAGAAAAAAAAATATTACAATGGAAGTTAAGACGATTTCTGTCCACTATTTGCAAACCCTCTCTAATTGTCCTAACAGTTAGAACCAAAAACCTATTATTTTCAGTGTCCAGATCTCCTTGCCCCCTGCCTTGCATATGCATTCTTCAAGTAACACATTGCGTGCTCCTTTATTTCTTTTTCTGTTGATGTAGGGTGGGACTTCAGCACCACAGCTAGGAGAAAATTATATAATATTACTTCCCAAATAAATGATGATTAATATCTTCTTTAGTATAATCTAAAAAATGAACGGTTTACTAAGCTCAAAGCTGAAATAAATGTATAAAATTTGGCTTGCATCATAGCAGTTGAGCAATAAAGTCTGTCCTAATTAAAGAGTACCCAAAGTTTGAAAGTACAACATAGAATAAGAATAGAGAAACGGCAAAACGATTTTGTGTCATCTTCCCCATTCACACTATTTTTATGTGCCATTTTTTGCTTATTCACGTACTATTTTAATCAAAATAATATTAAGAAAGATCTGTATGTATTCAGATAGTATTATTATTGTTCATACTTACTCGTCAAAAGAGGATTGCTGAGATATTTGCGGATATACTTCTACGTTTGAAAAACGTGTCCGAAATGGTGACCAACGAATACTAGCAATGCATTGTGGTATATAACCGGAAAATATGCTGGGTTCGATATTTTCTCAACGTATGCGTTTATTAATGTTGTCGATATTATGGTTGAAATTTAACATTGATAATACATCGCGGCTATGTGCCCCCTGCTATGAGCTGATGTGCAATTTTAACGCATGCAGTTAGTAAGGATCGGTCACTGTTGTAAGGTATTATATATAATGACATTATGGAATAGGATGGGGACAGGCCTGGCATCACGGGGGGAGGGAGGAGTGTCTCCCCTTCAGTTCTGGGCAAAAAGATTTACCTAACTTAATTTGCGTCCTAAAAAAATAGTTGTACTTTGTCAGTGGTCAGACAACACTAAATGACACGAACAATCACTCAGTCTGTTTGATGGGCAGGAGGGCTATCCGTCCAGGAACTGCACATATCAGTGTCGTTATTGAGTGTCAACATTACGATCCTGTTTGCTCAGGTGGACCGATTCCTTGCAGTAGTTTATCATTATACTTAAAATCGTTATGTAATTAGGACTAGTTATAGCAGTCTGTGCTTTCTGTTGGTTTTACAACATTTTTTTCTTAACGATGCAGAATGTCTATGTAGCTGCAAAAATGAACGCTTATGGTACTTTTCGCTCCAGGCAATACAAACCGTGAGAGTGACGAAAAATGTGAAACTGAACTTCATCGCAAATACCAGATTGCTAGTCGTTATCTTCTATCATGAAGCACTAATCAATGGCATAGCTGCGAGATTTCATTTGGGTAGCTGCACCGTACAGCTCCGTTTCAACCGAAATATCACCCCCCCCCCTCAGAATTTCAGATGCCCCCCTACAGCTTTTTCCCCGGGCACTGCGCACTGATGGGGGACGGGGTGTCCAGGAAATGGTATCAACTTTTCTCAAGAAAATAAAAATAGAAAATCTATAGGCACTCAAACATTTTACTGTTTTTTTTCAGGCAGGTGGCAAGACCCCCTCAGCAAAACCCTTGTATGCCAAGCTGTGGGCATTGATTCGTCGAATATACGTATATTCACGGCAAAAATACGGCTATACGTATATATACATCACCTTGATGTATAATCAACGTCGAATTGCAACCGTAAAATCGACGACATTAATAAACGCATATATAACGTCGAAAACACATCTAACACAGGGCCTGAGGCTTTTTACAGTATGTATCGTGTGTGCCGCAACTAGGAGTATACGGCACTCTGCACAGTGTACGAAGTAAATTATTTTCGCAGTAATTAATTTACACGTGTATAATAAATATAGTAATAAATATAATAAATTAATTACTGCGAAAAAGTAATTAATTTACACGTGTATAATAAATATAGTAATAAATATAATAAATTAACTTCGTACACTGTGCTTTGATGTGGATGTTCATTTGAAGGATTTGAGGAAAATATCAAGGATCTCAGAACAACCAAAGATAAATTTGGGCATCTGCTATTGGTAAAGATTAACGAATACAGTAAGTGTGAAGTTTGCACACACACGAGAGAAAAAAATCAGTTTTAATTCACTTCATTAAACTGACAGTGTGTATAGCAGAGGATGGTTTCAATCCATCGACCTCTGGGTTATGGGCCCAGCACGCTCCTGCTGCGCCACTCTGCTGACAGCTGTTGTAGGGTGATTCAACACAACTGCTCTATCTTTGCTTTCTAAAAGTGCGCCCGAGATGAAAAGTCTAAACGGTAAACGCAGACGTCACTTTGAGCACTTGGTCTTTTATAGTACAAATATCACACGCTGCACTACATGGGTGTGTCTTCAAGATCGTTGTGAACCAAAGCTTCTGCTTTCCAAGGCAACTGATTCTTTCGTCGTTAATTCCCAAATCTTCAATGAGAATCAGTGAAATGAAAACCAAACACATGTACACACTCGCGTCCTAGCGTGAAAGAAAAAAGATGGAAGCATTTGAGAAATAACAAGAGTAGTCTGAACAGCTCCAGCCTGTCAACTGCTCTACAAAGTGATCGCTACCTCCACACCCAGTTTATAACACTGAAAATGATTCAGAAAGCATAGCAAAGGTCTAAAACCAGTGGTTGAAAAGCGTCTTGATACATAAAATGACAATTTCTCAAAAGTAATATCTTCATCTTTGAAATATTGTCATCCATATATTTTCGTTTTTCTCTTTTTTACATATCACGCCTTCGAGAAATAAACTGTCTTGTAATGAAGGCTGCATTAGAAAATGTGTATCTAGCTTTGTTCAATTAAAACTGGCACATCCCAGTGGGCAAAAGATGTAGAATATACGACTATTAAACCCATACGTTTTAAATTGTAATCAACAAATGGCTAATCATTATAAAAAAACACAACTAGAAAACTTTAGTTACAAATTCTAGTAACATGGCAATATATATATAGTAATGACAAACACAAACTAATTACATGAACACGCTAATATTTGACTCAAAACCACATTTCGATTCAAATATTAATTTAAAAATTTACAACTTCTATATTTCCACGAAAATATTATTAATGTATCACAAACGCTACTTTCTAAAAAAGAATTAAACTGTTTGTTTTGTGTCTCATGGTGATCCTCCTCTCGATATGAATGAAATGTTTAATATGATCCCTCGAGAAAAAAAAGAGTCCATTTCCGCCTGGAATGATTGATGCCCCATCAAACATTTTGTAATATCCCCGGAAGTTCATACAGTAGAATCCTGGTTCGTGGGTAAACAAGACTAAGGAAACGAGTTGGAAACTTGATGTCGAACTGGGATTTAGATCACCCGAAATATTACGCTACATTGGGCAGTATGTGCCAGAGAGTGGCTTTTTCACTCAGACGTTGATCAAAAGCTCAGTAGACGGCGAAGCAGAGGCTTTTGTTCCGAATTCAGCTCACGTCTGATTTTCTTGTTTTGGCCAAGATCTGAACTTTGAATTCAGCGACTACTTGGTCTGCTTTGTAATTCAAATGTAGATACAAATGTCACGGTTTTTTTGTAGATATTGTAACGCCCTCGCCTGGTGGTGAGGAGGAAGCGCCCCTAGGCACTCGTAGTACCACGGGGCATGCTGGGAGTGGTAGCCGGGGAGAGTCTGAGGGTCAGCACGATGACCAGCGGCTGACCCTACCTGTGTAAATAATGTCCTAGTAATTCTAGTGCCCTGTGTAGTCCTGTAAAAGTGTAGTGTGTTGTTAGGTAATTACCACCCTAAATATGTGTACGTGTTCCGTCAGTCTCCTCCTGTGTGTGTAGATCCTGTGTTGGGTTTTGTGTGGTTTAAAACGAATAAAGCTAATGCTTGTTTGTTAATTGCGTCTCCACTTGTCCTTGTTCTGAAAAGAACCTGCAAATGCTACATTGGTGTCAGAAGTGGGCAGAATGGACAACTCGTGGCAGACAGTACCCGACTCTATTAAGCGCCGGCTGACGCTGGAAGAAACAGAACCCATCGGCAGCGCACATAGAGAGCCTGAGCAACTCCTGGGTGCGACAGGTGGCCACAACCCTTACCAGGGCTATTCAATAGTGGTTCCGCCGGTAGAATTGGGGCGACCAGCCGCTACTCCTGGTCAGCGAGCACCCCAGATAGAAGATACTCTCCCTGCCGGAGCCGATCAGCGATTCCCACACCCATCGGCGCGGGTGAGACCAGGTCGCTACAATGGGGAAGCGCCGTGGGAAATCTACGAGGCGCAGTTCCAGCTCGCGGCCCGGACGAATGGCTGGAGCCGGGCGGAGATGGTCGGCCACCTGGCGGTGGCGCTGGAAGGAGCGGCCTGCCAGGCGCTCCTGGACGTCCCGGAGGAGGACAGAGGCGAATACACGGCGCTGGCAGCGGCTCTCCAGCTGCGCTTCGGTGTGGAGGAGGCGCCGGACTTGATGCGGGAGAGGCTGGCCCTGCGGCGGCGCCAACCAGGAGAGCGACTGGGCCCGGTTGCCGCTGATGTCGCGTTCCTCGCCCGCCGAGGATACCCAACTTTCCCCCGGGAGGCGCAGCGGGAGATGGCTCTCCAGGCCTTTCTCAAGGCCCTCTCACCCGAGGAGCTGCGGCGCCACGTGCAGCTGGCCGCGCCAACATCGCTGGAGCAGGCCTTGGCCCTTGCTACACGGGCTGAGTCCGTGTTCGGGGTGACTGGAAGCGCCAGCAGACGCAGTGCGCCCTGCCGGCTGACCGAGACGTTGACGGAGGGATCCAGCGAGGGGGAAGAGGAGCCAGCCCGGGCAGCGACCCCCGCGGAACAGCCCCGCACGCTGATTTGCAACCGCTGCGGGAAGAGGGGACACCGAGCCCGGTTCTGCCGGGCACCCGAACCTCGCACTCCTCGATCGGCGTCGGGAAATGGGAACGGGGCAGCTCAGCGTGGGGAAGGCCGCCCCTCGAACACCTCAACCCCCGCTCCGGAGAGCGCTGTTAAGACCGGCGCCCCTCACGCCACCGTGGGGCGAGTCGGCTGTAGCCGGGGCCTGTACCTCCACTGCAAAATCGAGGACCAACCCTGCCTGGCCCTACTCGACACCGGTTCATCGGTAACCCTACTCCGGCCGGGCGTCCTCCCCGACACCGAGGGCACCAACCCCCCAGGATGGGAGGCCTCCAGCCTGCGGCTAAGGACCGTGAAGGGACAGCTCACTGCAGTCCGGGGGAAACAGGTGCTTGCCTTCTGTCTAGGTGCAGCGACGGTGCGCCACCCCTGCTACCTCGCACCCATCCAGGAGGACTGCATTCTGGGGCTGGACGTACTGCAGCGAGTGGGGGCCAGTTTGGACTTGAGCCGGCAGGAGTTGGTGTGGCAGGGGGAGCGACTTCACCTGGTGGAGGGCAGGCCCGGCGAAGGCCGAGGGACGCGGGCTTGCCGGAGCCGGGAGAAAAAGAGGCAGTGGCGGCGGCGGCGGCAGTCGCCGGGGCAGACCAGGCCTGTGAGCCGGGGAGCGAGCGTGCCGGATCCTGCTCCCGAGTCAGCCGGGGGGCCAGACAAGGCGGCGGCGGCGGGGGCCGAGCGTTGCGTGGAAACGAGGCGTGCCGTGGAGGACCTCTACCAGCGGAGCTGTGAGGGCCTCAATCAGGACCAGCGGCAGCGGATCCAGAAGCTACTCGCCCAGAACGAGGATCTCTTTGCGGCGAGAGATGAGGACTGCACCCGCACTGCCCTGGTCCAACACGAGATCAACACCGGTGACGCTCGGCCCATCCGCATCCCACCGGGACGCATGATTCACGCCAAGCGGACCGCCGCAGAGGAAAAGATCCGGGAGATGGCCGCAGCGGGGGGGATTGAGCCCTCCGCGAGCCCGTGGTTGGCGCCAGCCGTACTGGTAAAAAAAAAAGACGGCTCGTGGAGGTTCTGCGTCAACTATCGCAAGCTGAACGAGGTCACCCGGAAAGATTCCTACCCCCTGCCGAGGATAGATGACGCCCTAGACTACATCACCGGGTTGACCTGGTTCAGCTCCCTGGACCTCCGCTGCGGCTACTGGCAGGTACCGGTTGCTCCCGATGCTCGCCCGAAGACGGCCTTTTCTATCGGCCAGGGCCTCTGGCAGTTTACTGTCATGCCTTTTGGCCTGTGCAATGCCCCGGCGACGTTCGAGAGGCTGATGGAGAGGGTGCTGGCATCTGTCCCGCGGAACCAGTGTGTGCTGTACCTGGACGATCTGCTGGTTCATGCCCGGGGCTTCGACCAGGCCTTGACAAACCTCCAGGCGGTGCTGGCCTGCATCCGCCGTGCTGGCCTGAGGCTCAACCCCCGCAAGTGCGAGCTCCTGCGGCGGGAGGTGACCTTCCTGGGACATGTTGTTGGACCGCGAGGGGTGGCTACGGACCCAGTTAATGTCGCCGCAGTGAGGGGCTGGCCGACTCCACGCACCGTCGCGGAGCTCCGCAGTTTTCTGGGGTTGGCCTCATACTACCGGAGGTTCGTCCGGGACTTTGCCAGCATCGCTGCCCCGCTGCACCGCCTCACCGACAAGGGCCGCCGTTTTGACTGGGACTCGGGCTGTGAGACTGCCTTCGGCCGGTTGCGTGAAGCTCTGGTGGGGGCCCCCGTGCTGGCCTACCCCGACCCGCGGTTGCCGTATGTTCTCGATACCGACGCGAGTGACTCGGGGGTGGGCGTGGTGTTGGCGCAGGAGGGGCCGGATGGGGAGCGCATAGTGGCATACTATAGTCGGGCTTTGACTAGGCCTGAGCGGAACTACTGCGTGACCCATCGCGAGCTGCTGGCGGTGATGGCGGCGGTCCACCACTTCAGGCCGTACCTGTTCGGGACCCGGTTCCGGCTGAGGACCGACCATGCGTCCCTCACCTGGCTGCTCCACTTTAAGGAGCCGGAGGGGCAGATGGCGCGATGGATAGAGATCCTGCAGGAGTACGACTTCACTGTCGTGCACCGTGCGGGGTCTCGCCATCTCAATGCTGATGCTCTCTCGCGGCGCCCCTGCGAGGCCGCGGACTGCCACCACTGCGCCCGGCGGGAGCAGCGTGAGGAGGCTGTCCGCACCGTGGCGGGGGTGAGCACCACGGCCACGGCCCGGGAGGGGCTGCTGGGGGTGAGCCTGACAGACCTGGCGCAGCGTCAGGCAGCTGATCCTGATGTGGGGCCGGTGCTCTGCTGGAGGGCAGCAGGAGTGCGGCCTACGCGAGAGGAGCTCGCCCCGCACCCAAAGTCCGTCAAGGCCCTCTGCGCCCTGTGGGAGGCCTTGGAGGTAAAGGACAGGGTGCTGCGCCGGGGATGGCGGGTACGGTGGCAGCTGGTGGTGCCTCGGTCGCTCCGCGGGGCGGTGCTCCGAGCGGTGCACGGCCAGCCGGGCGTGGGGCACTTCGGCGGTAAAAAAACCCTGCAGTGTCTCCGAGGCCATTTTTATTGGGGTCTTTGCCACCGGGACGTGGAGCGGTACTGCCGAACGTGTGCGGTGTGCGTGGCGCAGAAGGGTCCCCCCGAGCGCTCCCGGGCCCCCCTCCAACAACACCAGGTTGGGGCTTCTATGGAGCGGGTGGGGGTGGACGTTTTGGGCCCGTTTCCGCGCACCGAGACCGGGAACCGCTACGACTTGGTGGCCATGGATTATTTTACGAAGTGGCCGGAGGCCTACGCCCTCCCGGACCAGAGTGCCCCCACGGTGGCGGATGCACTGCTGGAGGGGATGTTTGCCAGGCTGGAGGTGCCGGAGGAGTTACACAGTGACCAGGGGCGTAACTTCGAGTCCCAGGTCTTCGCCAGAGTGTGCCAGCGCCTGGGGATCACTAAGACGCGGACCACACCGCTGCATCCCCAGAGCAATGGGTTGGTGGAGCGGATTAATTGGACGCTCGCCACCCAGCTGGCCACCCTGGTGTCCCGGCACCAACGGGACTGGGACCGCCACCTCCCCCTTGCGCTCTGGGCGTACAGGACAGCGGTCCAGGAATCCACCGGGTGCTCCCCGGCCTCGCTCATGCTGGGCCGGGAAATGCGAACACCGGTGGACCTGGTCTTCGGCCGCCCGGAGACGGGTCGGCACCGCCGGCTGGACCGGACTACGAGTGGGACCTGCGGCAGCGGATGCAGCGGGTGCACAGCTTTGCACGGACCCACCTGACACAGGCGGGGCCCGGCAGAAGCGGTACTACGACCTGCGCTGCAGGGGGCCTGCCTTCCAGCCCGGGGACTCGGTTTGGGTGTACAACCCGCGCAGCCGCAAAGGCCTCAGCCCTAAGCTGGCGCCGTCGTGGGAGGGGCCCGCTGAGGTACTCGGGGTGGTGGGCGAGGTCTGCTACCGTGTCCGGTTGCGAAAACACGGGGGAGAGTGGTGGTCCTGCACCGAGACCGCCTGGCCCCCTACCGGGCCCGGGAGGAGGAGCCGGGTGGGGAGGCTCTAGAGGAGCAGCCGGGGCTGGAGCCGGCCGATAGTGGCGCGTCCGTGGGTCGCCAGCCGTCACCGCGGCGCAGCGGCCGCTCACGCAGAGTTCCGCAGCAGTTGGCCGGATACAAGTACAGCCTGAGGGGGGTGTTCGACGTCGGCGAGACGCCAGACGCCAGACGCTTTAGGTGGGGGCAGTGTAACGCCCTCGCCTGGTGGTGAGGAGGAAGCGCCCCTAGGCGCTCGTAGTACCGCGGGGCATGCTGGGAGTGGTAGCCGGGGAGAGTCTGAGGGTCAGCACGATGACCAGCGGCTGACCCTACCTGTGTAAATAATGTCCTAGTAATTCTAGTGCCCTGTGTAGTCCTGTAAAAGTGTAGTGTGTTGTTAGGTAACTACCACCCTAAATATGTGTACGTGTTCCGTCAGTCTCCTCCTGTGTGTGTAACTCCTGTGTTGGGTTTTGTGTGGTTTAAAACGAATAAAGCTAATGCTTGTTTGTTAATTGCGTCTCCACTCGTCCTTGTTCTGAAAAGAACCTGCAAATGCTACAATATAAAGGTGTTCTCTGTTTTCAAAGGATAGGTACTTAATTGGCTTTATCGGTTTTGTATCGTTGTGTTATTCAGTTTGTGCTTTTTGTGTTTTTAACACAGAATCGTGAACTTATTTTTTAAACAAATAGTGACAAAGGCAAACATGACACACATCTGTTTATATCAGCGGTGGATTGTGCATTTTTTTAAGTAAAATCTACTGTGCACTTTTGGGAGTATAATAGGTTCGATATAAAGTGGCAAAAATATAAAGGGGGAAAATACCCCAGACTGTGTGTAAAGGCCTCGTTGAGACTGTTGTTCTCTTGTTAAATATGGCGTACTGTGCACGAAATGTTACAGAAACACAATCTGATATTTTAATAATTTATAATAATAATAATAATTGCTTACACTTATATAGCGCTTTTCTGGACACTCCACTCAAAGCGCTTTACAGGTAATGGGGTCTCCCCTCCACCACCACCAAGTGCTCTCGGATCCAAATATTAAGTTCTAATTTTTTTAAAGGTGATATCTTCTCTTCCTCTAGTGGAAATCACACGATGTGAGCAATTGTTTTTGTTTGTTTTTTTTCACATTGTGATGCAAAGAGCCTCAGACGCACAGTCTGACAGTAACCGAACCAGAATGGATTCTGTTGGGAGCCGGACTGAGCTCATTCTCACTCCCTGTGCTGAAAAGAGAATCAGCTCTTCCCCGAGCACCATCTACAGCTGCTGGATGGTACTCTGCGTCCTGCTGCTCCAGCAAATATTTTGACGAAAGACAGATCACTTGTGTGCTTTTAACTTTCTCGCAGCTACAGACGATACCGAAGCTGGCGATATGAAGGCAACCGCTAGTACACCTTCTCTAACTTTCACAATCGCGATAAACATTTTTTTTTAAAAAGACCTTTGAAGAACAAGATATAGAAATATATAACTAGATAAAAACATTAGCTTTATCGGTTCTTACATTAATCGATTTTGAATGTAATTTGATCTTTTTACATTGCATTTTACATTGAAAAAAAAACCGTGCATACCTAATCCACCAACGGACAGAACAATATTTTACGTTGCCTTCCAGAGCTTCCAGCGTGTGATGGATTTGGATGGGCGTCTGTATGATACCACTACAGCACTGGCGCAGGTGCAAAATCGACTTTCACAGGACTTTTTCAGTGTCTTCTCCTCTCTCAAATGGACCGAAGCACAGGAGCCAATATTAGAGAAAACGACAGGTGTTTAAACAGAGTATGTCCCAATGTCTGCGACAACGTTTTGTCATGTTGTATAAACGCAAACGGTTCATCATTTAAAAGCCAACATCATTCTTTTTCTCACTGGCGCTAATACGCTACCACATATGCGAGCTGTTGTGTGAAAGAAAATTCATATGTGCGTAGGAAGGCAGAATAAAATCCAGAACTGTATTGGTAATATCGATAAACAGGGCTCATGTTCACAATAAAACTTTACTGTATAAAACGTTAAAATTCGTAAATATTTGTTTTAATCACGCAAAGTGTCTGTTAAACCATTCATGAAGGATTATATGAGAAAATATATTTACTATATGTGCATTTAACTTACTTTTTAACAATTTTAGTTTCAAGGTTAATGAAAATTGTTTCCCTGCTTTTTTGTCATAAATACACAAGCTTGTTATGTCTTGTGTCAGAAATAAACTGCATGAAATTTGCTAAAGCAACAAAACGTAAGTGTGACAAAGAAGACAAACATTTGCGTTTATAGTGCAATGTTATCTCGAGCCTTTAAAATTACTTTAAATGCAATTTGTTTTTCTCTGTAGCTCTAAGGCTTTGTCATTTAGGTGTGCTGTTTTTTTTACATGTTGTAAAAAAGTCGCTAAATCATACGAAACATAAAAACTCCAATTGTAAACAATTGACCATTCATATTCCTGAATTTTAAACCTATGGAGTATTTATACCTTGTCTTTGTATTTGTGAATATTACAGAGCTCCTTTTCAAAAGCTGTCAGTATAGATTAGTGCTTAGGTTTCCTGTTTTTTTATCCAGGTGGTCCAGATAAGACTCTTGGTATAGGAGCGCGTCTGTGTTGCCTTCTGGATTTCAAATGAGCAGCTCAGTGCAGAAAAGAACCCTGTAGATTAGCATGTACATTTGCATGGACAGTAGATTTTTCAGAAAGTGTAATTGGATTATAGCACGTGCCCCTGACGATGTTGTTGATACGTCATATGTGCTCTTTTTTGTATTATATGTATTTTTGTTGTTCAAATAAAAAATATTAAAAAAAACTTTCAGGATGCTTGCTGCTGTAAAAATAAAATGACAGTGTTAAAGAAAATTGATTTATTTTCCTGACTGCAATGTATGGTGAAGCATAAAATCTAGCTGCATAAATCTCTATTACGTGTCATTTATGAAGGCGTTTCAAATAGCAGCCAGTGAAGGATTAACGCTTTTGGAGCATGTATTAGATTCTAAATACTCTTATTTAAATAAGCTTAAATTCGCATACTGTTATTTAGACATTGCAAACCAGTCTGACCTCATACAACATTCTGTGCCCGCTGAGTAGATCTTAAAGCAGCTTCAGCCAGAGTAGCAGTAATGGCAACACAGTGCTTGGAGTTCAGCTTTTCTTATTTCTTCTGCAGAACCACTGGTATCGGAATATACTGATCTGCATAAGAAGCGCTACCGGTTTCAGATAGTTTTTATTGAGCGCTGCTCTAAACTTTACATTTGCTCAGGCTTGTTTTCCCCATGAAAAAAGACATTTCCCTAATTACATTTAACTTTTTTTTTCCCTTATCATCAAGTACAAATAAATAAAACATGTCATTCCATTTAAGAGCCACATGCAGGATGGCTGGTGGTCCAAGGCGTTGCGTTCAGGTTGTAGTTTCCCCTAGAGATGTTTGTTCAAATCCCACTTCTGACAAAGAAGTTAGAGTAGAAACGATAACATCCCTAAGTAGAAAACATCTCACATTTCATCTGTTTAATGTTAAGTGTCTTAGTGGTTGCCTCGGTGGTTGATGGCTCTTCTCTCTTGCAGGGTGATGGCAAACTTCTTGAGAAAGGGAGTCTCCTACGTAAGGCTGCTCTTCGTCAAGAGCGGAGACAAAAGGAACAGACTTCAAACTGACATTAATTACTGAGAGCAGGCGAAAATGTCTTTGGAAAAGAGGAAATGACTGCTGACCGTAAACAGAGCACCAGACAAGCGCTCCTCGTTAGTATAGTGCTGAGTACCCCTGCTTGTTGCGCGGGAGACCGGGGTACGTTTCTGTGACAGGGCGCTGGTTTAACTTTTTTTAATTGTTGAATCATATTTAAATGTTAAACAACTGAGCAGTATATTGCTGTAGACCAGGATGGCTGAGTGGTTAAGGCGTTGGACTTAAGATCCAATAGACAAATCCCCACTCCTGGTAGTGTTGTAATAAGTTTTAAGTGACAGAACACTTTGATGATTTGCACTCTATTTAAATATGAATTTACCAAATTTCAGTTCAGTTCTCTTCACTCCCACTCCCTGGCATAACTGAACTCTCACTATCGCATACTGAAGGCTTTACATGCATTAGCTGTGATACAGCTCCCCAATAAAGACGGAATCAAACAGTTTGTTCTGTTTCTCATGGTGATCCTCTTCTCGATCCAAATGAAATGTTTAATATGATGCCTCAAGAAAAAAAAAGGAGTGAATTTCTGCCTGTAATGATTGATGCCCCATCAAACATTTTGTAACATCCCCGGAAGTTTATAAAGTAGAATCCTGGTTTGTGGCTTAAATTCAAGGTAACCAAGACTAAGGAAACAAGTTGGAAACTTGATGTCGAACTGGAATTTAATCACCCGGAATATTTCACTACTTTGGGTAGTATGTGCCAGAGTGGAGTTCTTTAGATCCGTTTGACAGCTCAGTTGGTAGAGCGGAAAACTGTAGTGGGAACAGTAGGGAATCCTTAAGTCGCTGTTTTGACTCCGGCTGGAAGGAAGGTGCTTTTTGTGAACTTTAATTAAAGAGTTAAAATAGCGAATCTTTTTCACTCAGATGTTGATCAAAAGCTCAATAAACGATGAAGCAGAGGCTCTTGTTCCGAATTCAGCTAACATCTGATTGTCTTGTTTTGGCCAAGATCTGATCTTTGAATTAAGGGACTACTCTGTCTGATTTGTAATTCAAAAGTAGATACAAATGTCACTGTTTTCAAAGGATAGGTACTTAATTGGCTTTATGATTTGGTATTGATTTTGTATCATTATATTATTAAGTTTGGCTTTCTGTATTTTTCATCGTATTGTGAACTACTTTTTTAAACAAATGCTTACAAAGGCAAACACAGCACACATCTGTTTATACCAGCGGTGAATTGTACATTTTTATTAAGTACAATCTACTGTATTTTTAGAAAAAAATGGCGTACTGTGCACGATATGTTGCAGAAACACAACCTGATATTTTCATAATTATTATTTTCATCATTTGACAAGTATGAGGTCCCGGATCCAAATCTTCAGTTCTGATTTTTTTTAAGTGATATCTTCTCTTCCTCTCTTGGAAATCACAAGATGTGAGCAAATGTTTTTTGTTCTTTTTTTTTCACGTTGCGATCCAAAGAGCCTCAGACGCACAGTCTGACAGAAACCAAACCAGAATGGATTCTGCTGGAGGCCGGACTGAGCTCATTCTCACTCCCTGTGCTGAAAACAGAATTATCTCTTCTCCGAAACATCGTCTACAGCTGCTAGATATTGCTCTGCGTCCTACTGCTCCAGCAATTCCTTTGACCAAAGACAGATCACTTGTGTGCTTTTAACCTTCTTGTAGCTACAGGCTCTTTGATGGCTCATGCTGATCGTCCTCTGGATCCAAAAGAAAATTTTAAAGCTCATGCATTTTCGATTGTAATTTGCATCTAGCTACAACGTCCCTGGAAAAAAATATTTTATTAGTTGTGTGCAATCGGTATCTTTTACATTACAGATGGTAGTGGAAATAGTTTTAAAAATGTTTTCTAAAGAAGACTGTATTGCCAGGACCTGCCTTTAGCGCTCAGTAGCGATTACGCTGTTGATATAGATGGAGAAGAAATGTAAGATGAATTGATGATCTAAGTTAAAATATCCCTATCACGCCTCCTGTAACAGTGTTTGTATTCATAGCAAGTAATATTCTTTTTCAAACCCGAACGTTGCTTTTGCATTAAGTGTTACGTAACAATTACCGGTTTCAGCAGCTTCTGAAGAGCGCACTTTTCCAAACTGAAGCCTATAAGAACATTATTCAAGATGCACCATGGCCCAGAATCGTGCATCGGGACAAGGATTAACATCAATTGAAAGAACTCCCAAATAAAAGATTTGACCGAAAAATTAAATGAGTAGGCAAATATTATAACAACACCATAACTTCTTGACTTCCAAACTCTTTCCTGGTTCAGGCCACGTAAAATGACATCATCAGTGGAGTCATGCCGAGGTTGTGAGTTTAAGCCTCACCTGGAGCAGCCTGGTTTTCTGTCTTGACAGGTAAACAGTGTTTTGTGTTATTTGCTAAATAGAGAGAGGATTCTGTGTTAATTGTGCTCCTCCTGGAAGAGGTCAAGATGAGATGTTCACGAGGCTGGTGGTAAATATCCTATCCAGGAATATTTTTTGTTCTTTATCGGGGAATATCGAATATTGGGGCTGTATAAAGGGGCTGTAGGGGGTCAGATCTATAGATGTAGTAAACACATCAGTGGAGACGGTGTGTCTGCTCTCTGTGTTAGAGCCGGGCGGGAAGAATAATCTGTGGTCTGGGAAGAAGAGACCCTCATTGGAAGAGCGGCGCTCCTCACGGGAGAGAATGAAAAAAATATTTTTCAGGGACGCTGATTTTTCTCTTTGGGGGAATTAACGTGTGACCTCGTGGTGCAATGGTAGCATGTCTGACTCCAGATCAGAAAGTTGTGAGTTCAAGTCATGTTTAGGTCAGCTGATGTGTTTGCAGGTGCTGCTGGTGCCGATCCTGGAAATTACACCACGCGGTTGGGTTTTATCTGTACACCACTTAGGTAATCTGAACGAAATAACAGAGCAGTACAGAACACGCAATGAGGAGCTTAGGCAGCGAATAATCTTGAACACGACGAGAGAAAAGGCACACTGCCCATCTGCGTAACATCATGTCCGACTTTAGAGACAGTAACATCAGAGAATGGAAGTTTCAGATCTCTTTTTTGTTAAAGGTTCAAGCAAACCTGAAAGTTAGGGAGTGTTTGGTCACTTTTGTATGAAAACGTGTCTGAAGCCTGTAATTATAATTCGCTGTTTTTTTATTGTGGTTGAAATCCACTCTTATGTACCAAGACCTTACAGTATATTCATGTTTACTTAAATGACTAACGCTATTGGACATTAGTTGGTGTCTTTTTTTGTAATGATTTGCTATTTCATGCAGGAAAGAAAGGAACCCAGACCCAACGTTTGCTTTCAGGTGCGGTTCATTTACATACTGGATATCTATTTCTGAGGAGCCTGATTTAAATCACACAACCCCGGTAGAAGTCAAATCGATAATCTTGTAAACCGAAATCAGACGCGTTATCCATTAAACCACTAGCCCGTCACGTAAATGAATTGCACCATGGTGAGTTCAGTGCCGCTACTAGTAATACCCCACCCCCATCTTAAATTTCTAAGTGAGAAACGTGTTTTCTACATTTTTGTCAGTTTTAAAACTAGGAGTATACGGCACTCTGCACAGTGTACGAAGTAAATTATTTTCGCAGTAATTAATTTATTTACACGTGTATAATAAATATAGTAATAAATATAATAAATTAATTAATTACTGCGAAAATAATTTACTCCTGTTTTCTCTCTTCTCTTTTCAGCGTGGAAAAAACCTACAGTATTACTTGTTCCTTTGCAGATACAAATGCTGACGTAGCTACCCACCTGAATATATTAAACGCTTCATCTATATGATTAACATAATGTTCTCCTGAATAACTACTCGAAAGAAGCCGCAGCTCAGGTGTTAGAGAGATTTGAAATCGGATCGGTAGATTTAGAGTCCAGACTGCGAACCGACAGCTGACACAGGTCTTTTATAGAACCGTTTTGATTTTCTCTACTTTGTCCCCATGACGTCATTGTCCTGCTTGCAGCCGAGCCCGACACACGATACTGTCTGGTTTCTGTCATTGGGCGGGTCTGTGTTGGTTCTAATGCCCCAGTATTATGACGGGGACACTAAACTGTAAACAGGTGCCGTCCTTCGGCTGAGACGTAAAACCGAGGTCCTGACTCTGTGGTCATTAAAAATCCCAGGTCGTCTCTTGAAAGAGTAGGGGTGTAACCCCGGCATCCTGGCCAAATTTCCCATTGACCCTTACCAGTCATGGCCTCCTAATAATCCCCATCTCTGAACTGACTTCATCCCTCTGCTCTCCTCCCCACTAATAGCTGATGTGTGGTGAGCGTTCTGGCGCACTATGGCTGCAGTTGCATCATCCAGGTGGGGTACACATTGGTGGTGGTGGAGGGGAGTCCCCATTACCTGTAAAGGGCTTTGAGTGGAGTGTCCAGAAAAGCGCTATATAAGTTTAAACAATAATAATTATAATTATTATTATTATTATTATGTAAAATGCAATAAAAATATAATGTTTGAATAATGTAAAAACTGATAAAGCTAATGCTTTTTTCAGGGCTATATCTACTTTTTTTAAAAAAGAGAAGTCTGTCGCAATGAAATTTGGAGAACATGCACCAGCGGGTGCCTTCACATCTCCAGCTTCAGTCTCGCCTGTAGCTGCAAGAAGGTTAAAAGCGCACAAGTGATCTGTCTTTCGTCAAAGGAATTGCTGGAGCAGAAGGACACAGAACAGTATCTAGCAGCTGTAGACGATGTTTGGAGAAGAGATAATTCTGTTTTCAGCACAGGGAGTGAGAATGAGCTCAGTCCGGCTCCCAGCAGAATCCATCCTGGTTTGGTTACTGTTAGACTGTGCATCTGAGGCTCTTTGGATCGCAACGTGAAAAAAAAAAACAATTGTTCACATCGTGTGACTTCCACGAGAGGAAGGGAAGATATCATTTTTAAAAATATCAGGACTGAAGATTTGGATCCAGGACCTCATACTTATCAAATTATTAATATAATAGTTATTAAAATATCAGATTGTGTTTCTGCAACATTTTGTGCACAGTAAGCCATCTTTATCTAAAAATAAAACAACGGTCACAACGAGGCCTTTACATGCAGTCTGGGGTATTTTCCCCTTTTATATTTTTGCCACTTTATATCGAACCTGTTATACTCCCAAAAGTGCACAGTAGATTGTACTTAATAAAAATGTACAATTCACCGCTGGTATAAACAGATGTGTGCCATGTCTGCCTTTGTAAGAATTTGTTTAAAAAATAAGTCCACAATATGATAAAAACACAGAAAGCACAAACTTAATAATACAACAATACAAAATCAATACCAAATCATTATGCCAATTAAGTAACTATCCTTTGAAAACAGAGAACACCTTTATATCTACAAAAAACTTGACATTTGTATGTATTTTTGAATTACAAAGCAGACAGAGTAGTCCCTTAATTGAAAGATCAGATCTTGGCCACAACAAGACAATCAGACGTGAGCTGAATTCAGAACAGGAGCCTCTGCTTTGTCATTTATTGAGCTTTTGATCAACATCTGAATGAAACAGATTCACTATTTTAACTATTTGATTAAAGTACCTTCCTTCGAGCCAGAGTCAAACCAGAAATCTAAGGATTCCCAGCTGTTTCCACTACAGTCCTCCACTCTACCAGCTGAGCTATCGAAGGGATGTCAGGTGCTGCTCTCTGTCACATACTGCCCAATGTTGTGCAATGTTCCGGATGATTTAAACCACAGATCGACATCGTTTCCAACTCGTTTCCTTAGTCTTTTTTACCTTGAATTTAACCCACGAACCAGGATTCTACTGTATAAACGTCCGGGGATATTACAAAATGTTTGATGAGGCATCAATCATTCCAGGCGAAAATGGACTCATTTTTTTTTTCGGGGGATCATATTAAACATTTCATTTGGATCGAGAAGAGGATCACCATGAGGAACAAAACTAAGTTTCATTATGTGTTTATTAGAAGCATTATCACAGCTAATGCATGTAAAGCCTTTAGTATGCGACAGTGAGAGTTCAGTTATGCCAGGGAGTGAAGAGAACTGAAATTTAGTAAATTCATATTTAAATAGATTGCAAATCTTCTAAGTGTTCTATCACTGCAAAATTACAGGAGTCTACCAGCTGCCGGACGTGCTTGTTTTGGGACTATTTCCAATAATGTGCGAATTTAGGCTTATTTAAGACTGTTTACAATGTAATACATGCTCCAAAAGCGTTAATCCTGCACTGGCTGCTATTTGAAACGCCTTCATCAAAGACGCGAATTAGAGATTTATGCAGCTGGCTTTTATGCTTCACAATACATTGCAATCAGGAAAATAAACCAATTAGAATTATGCAAAACAACGTCTGTTCTTAAAAATGATAGCTGTTTTGCACTGACGTCGCTCTTTATGAGATAATCCAGATTGTGAAGACAACTGCACCCTAGCAGATCAAAATATTACACAAAGGCTGTAAAGCACACTCTGAATCGATCCGAAAATTTGATTTCCGCGAACCGTTTAGGCTTCAACAGGCAACTTGGCGCTTCTCCTGCAAAGCCTTTACTTTACTGGTGCTTTTAACACACCATTTTATTTAGCTCGTCAGGATGGCCGAGTGGTCTAAGGCGCCAAATTCAAGAACTCTTGTCTTTCCATTGCTTGGGTGTCCCGGTCCTCTGAATAGAGGGGTGGGTTCATATCCCACTCCTTATAGCTACTCTCTTGCATGTTTCCCGACTGTTGTGCTCGCTAACACGGAAAAAGGGAGAAACCAGTTTGCGGGCACATGATAGGCAGGGAAATGCTTCGTGAACTTTTCAATGTGATCAGCAGAAAGTCAAATAGGCTTCGATTTCTGCCTTAAGAACTGTTTGGGCTGCCTGTAATCAAGGAAAGATTTACTGCAAGGTATGCATTCAAACGTGAAAGACCGCAATAAAAAAAAAAACAGAAGAAGATTTATTAAAACATTGTTTTCCTTGCGGCTTCTCCTGTATTTCACTAAATGCGGCATTGTGAAATCAACCTGTAGCCCTACGGAATGCAGTCACTCTCCCAGGGACAGCGGCAGGAGCCGAGACGATTACAGTATATCAGAGCTCGAACAGAGTTCGAAAATCTAGGCAAAGTGATTCATAGAACATTTGTATTAAACTTTCCTATGTGCCTGGCCTTACTGAAGTATTTGTAGCTGTATTTCAGCTTCTGTCTATTTCTATACTTTACAGTACATAGTGTTTAGCCAGAGAAGAGAGATACAAGCGCTATACCCCCACAGTAACCGTCGATTCCAATAACCTTAACTAAAGCAGGAAGATCAGTTTCTGCTCGACACACCTGTTTTCTGAACTGTAAATCTCCAACACAGGCTGGAGGCGCTGTGTGTCCAGGCTGAGCGGTTATATGAGAAAAGACTCAGCGAGCTGCAGGCGCGGCTCATTACTCTGCGCTCCCCATGCAGAATGCGTGCGTCCTTCCTCCTTTATTACCTTCATACACTCCTCTCAAACCACAGCAAACTCGTTGAACATTTACTGGGTCATTCTTTCTGAGATCACAGGCACAAACAATAAACACGCTGAAAACAGGAAGGTATTCCTGATCGTAGGCGAAGATGCGCAAAAATAAATTTCCTAAAATCCAATAAAGTCCTGTCACGTTCAGTTACTATTCTGATGTGTCTGAATAGTTATGGCAATGTTGTTACAAAAAAGAGACAAATGAACTTTTTTATTTCATTTGAGCTGTAAATTTGAAAATGTTTTATTTTCAATTATCTAAATAATACAAAACACAATCACTCATCGTAAGCGTCTGACCATTGATATTCCGGAATTATAAGCCTGTACACAGGCATTGCGAAATCACACGCTGACAAGCAATTCAACGAATATGATGCCTTTCAGGGGCCGAATATTAGACACGAGTCATCGTGCAGAGTTTATTCCTCCTCTACCGCAGTCTTTGCTTCGGACCACCCCTCTTGCCACATTTGCACTTTATTTTCGATTTTCTGTATAGACCACCGAATATCTTGAGGAAGTCTGGCAAGCAAAGACTGCTGGATTATTGAGGTGCAAACACTGGTTCAAAATCAACATCCTCTGCTATTGCCGTTGCTTCTTTGATAGTTTCTTCAAATTCCTCATCTGACTTTCAATATCGAGGGATATTGTGCAAAATACCATACTATTTGTAGCTTTCTTTTGATCGCCTGTTTTATTAAAATGCCAGCCTCTTTTACAGTTATTTTAGATGTTTGGCAAGGTGTAATATCCTCCCTCGCATCCTCAGCTAAAATATTTTAAAAGTACAATAAAATTACATTATATTGAACAGTACTAGGTTAACATTTAGAATTCAAATTAAGGTAAATATACAAAAATATTAAAAAAATATATATCCGGCGATCTGTCGTTTTTGCTTATCAAGTTCTCAGATAATTTTGCATTGTATTTTAAATTATTTTAGCTGAGGATGCAACGGGAGTATAAGTGAATTCTCCCGCCACCCATTGGAACATAAGTTTCCATGGGTGAATACTATTTGCTTGGAAGTTGCCCTTGTCGGTAATTATTGGAAATTCCCGGTAATGTTGACTCTACCGCAGTCTTTACCTCTGACCAACCCTCAATTGTTTACTACTGCAAATATCAAAATAGTTAAGGTTTTGCGGACAAATTAAATATCTGTGGTGATGATGTTTACTATGGGAGGAAGTGCGTCCCTGGGTGGGCTCAAAACACCCACCTTTGGGTTAAGAGCCAAACACGCCAACCACATGCACCACAGAAACGCTAACACACCGCTTTTTTCCATTTACATACTTTAGGTGCACAAAAAAATTCGCTCACATTTCATCTTTCGTAAGATATATGATTTAAAAAAGTTCCACAAAGGAAATGAATACATGCATTAAACCAAATCAAGCCAAATTGGTGGTGGTGGAGGGGAGTCCCCATTACCTGTAAAGCGCTTTGAGTGGAGTGTCCAGAAAAGCGCTATATAAGTGTAAGGGATAATAATTATTATTAATTATTATTATGTAAAATGCAATAAAAATATCATATTTGATTCAAAATCGATTAATGTAAAAACTGATAAAGCTAATGCTTTTTTCAGGGCTATATCTACTTTTTTTTAAAAAAGAGAAGTCTGTCGCGATTGTGAAACTTGGAGAAGATGTACCAGCGGGTGCCTTCACATCTCCAGCTTCAGTCTCGCCTGTAGCTGCGAGAAGGTTAAAAGCGCACAAGTGATCTGTCTTTCGTCATTATCTAGCAGCTGTAGACGATGTTCGGGGATAATTTTCAGCACAGGAAGTGAGAATGAGCTCAGTCCGGCTCCCAGCAGAATCCATGTTTCCTGGTTTGGTTACTGTTTGACAGTGAGTCTTTGGATCGCAAAGTGGAAAAAAAAAACAACAATTGCTCACATCGTGTGACTTCCACGAGAGGAAGGGAAGATATCACTTTAGAAAATCAGAACTGAATATTTGGATCCGGGGCCTCAATTTTATAAAATTATTAAAATAATAATTATTAAAATATTAGATTGTGTTTCTTCAACGTTTCGTGCACAGTACGCCATTTTTATCTAAAAATAAAACAACAGTCACAATGAGGGCTTTACAAGCAGTCTGATGTATTTTCCCCTTTTATATTTTTGCCACTTGATATCCAAACTGTTATACTCCCAAAAGTGCACAGTAGATTGCATTTAATAAAAATGTACAATTCACCACTGGTATAAACAGATGTGTGCCGTGTCTGCCTTTGTAAGCATTTGTTTAAAAAATAAATTCACAATACGAAAAAAACACAGAAAGCACAAACTTAATAATACAACAATACAAAATCAATACCAAACCATAAAGCCAATTAAGTAGCCATCCTTTGAAAACAGAGAACACCTTTATATCTACAAAAAATTGACATTTATATGTATTTTTGAATTACAAAGCAGACAGAGTAGTCGCTGCATTAAAAGGTCAGATCTTAGCCAAAACAAGACAATCAGACGTGAGCTGAATTCAGAACAGGAGCCTTTGCTTTATCATTTATTGAGCTTTTGATCAACATCTGAATGAAACAGATTCACTATTTTAACTTTTTGATTAAAGTACCTTCCTTCGAGCCAGAGTCAAACCATCGACCCAAGGATTCCCAGGTGTTTCTACTACAGTCCTCCGCTCTACCTACTGAGCTATCAAAGGGAAGTCAGGCGCTGTTCTCTGGCACATACTGCCCGATGTAGTGAAATGTTCCGGATGATTTAAATCCCAGATCGACATCGTTTCCAACTCGTTTCCTTAGGCTTTTTTACCTTGAATTTAAGCCACGAACCAGGATTCTACTGTATAAACTTCAGGGGATATTACAAAAGGTTTGATGGGGCATCAATCATTCCAGGCGAAAATGGACTCCTTTTCTTTCTCGAGGGATCATATTAAACATTTCATTTGGATCGAGAAGAGAATCATCATGAGACACAAAACAAACAGTTTCATTCTATCTTTATTAGAAGCTGTATCACAGCTAATGCATGTAAAGATTTTAGTATGCGATTGTGAGAGTTCAGTTATCCCGAGGAGTGAAGAGAACTGAACTTTAGTAAATTCATATTTAAATAGAGTGTAAATCTTCAAAGTGTTTTGTCACTGGAAATTATTTACACGAGTCTACCATAAGGGGGGGGGCATTGCACGTGGACATTTGTCTATTGGATCTTAAGCCCTTAACCACTCAGACATCCTGGTTTATGTCTATGCTTTTTTTTACAAAGGTTCAATTCTGTACACTGGTGGTTCCCAGGGGAAAACAGGGTTATTGAGCCATTGGGCATTCAGAGAATAAGTTGTTTGGGTGAATGTAACCGTGCCCTAAAGTAAAAAAATCCTCTTAGATGAAGCGCTACAGATGCAGCCCCTGAAAGTGTATAAGACTAACAATTATAGTACTGCTGACACAAATGTAGCCTCTACGTCAGACCAAAATAGTGATGTGTTCGTTTAATCCTATAAAGGATCTCCTCATGAAACTGTGCCATTCATCAATGGAAATAGAAGCCATTGGAATACGATACATGTTCACCTTCAACCGCGCAGCTGCCGGATGTACTTGTTTCAGCTCCCTGAAGTTGCCCCCCCTACAGACAGCACAAATGATGAAACCCACCTCATTCGTTAGTGCTACGTTTGTACCGGTTTGTGCCGTTAAAAGTAGCGTTTATGTTGCTTTCTTTGCTGAGATATAGAGACTTGTTTTTTTGGGGTCGTGACATCATTCAGCCCCCCCTACAACGTCGTAGGGGAACCGGACTGGTCTCATTCGCTAGTGCTACATTTGTGCCGGTTTGTGCCATTGAAAGTAATGCTTGTACTATATTAATAATATTTTTGGAAATACAGAAGTTGTCAATTTTAAAACTTATATTTGAATGGAAATGTGGTTTTGAGTTAAATATTAGGGTGTTCATGTAATTAGTTTGTGTTTGTCATTACTATATATATATATTTCCATATTACTAGAATTTGTAGCTGAAGTTTACTAGTTTTTATGTGTTTTTATGATGATTAGCCATATGTTGATTACAATATTGTATATAATGTATAATTTGAACTACATATTTTTCAGGTGTGAATGATTGTATATTTTCAGAATACATTTCTAAACCAAATCATTGGCTTTATTTATAGTTTCTACACCTGTAAAACCTATCTTTGATTTATAATACTTGTACTAAGCTAAATCAAGCTGACAGAGATGCTCTGCCATAGTTTTTCTGCACTTTTAGTTAAGAGGAGAAAAAAATAACTGGCATTTTTCTGTCCTGATAAGCAAGATTTGTATTTTATCTTTCAGAAGTTGTGTGAAGTTGAAACAACTTGTTCCATAAAGGAAATTAACACTTGCTTTAAAGTAAATCAAGACGTATGCCTCTCTCGCAGTGTGTGCTCTTATCTGTCCATCTCTCTCTCCTCTTCTCTCACTCTGACAGTCTGTGCAGAGTATTTGAAGGGGATGTAACACCACTTGGCAAAGAAGAAAACTTGATTTTGATATTTTGTTGTACTATGTAAGAGGAAATTCAAAAAAGAACATTTATTTATACTGTAGCACTTGCAGGTTCTTTTCAGAACAAGGACGAGTGGAGACGCAATTAACAAACAAGCATTAGCTTTATTCGTTTACAACCACACAAAACCAAACACAGGATGTACACGCACATGAGGAGACTGACGGAACACGTACACATATTTAGGGTGGTAATTACCTAACAACAGACTACACTTTTACAGGACTACACAGGGCACTAGAATTACTAGGACATTATTTACACAGGTAGGGTCAGCCGCTGGTCATCGTGCTGACCCTCATACTCTCCCCGGCTACCACTCCCAGCATGCCCGGCGGTACTACGAAAGCCTAGGGGCGCTTCCTCCTCACCACCAGGCGAGGGCGTTACAATACATTAATGAATTTATTAGTCATCTTGGGTAAATTTCATATTCATAAGTCAAATGGTTTAATAATACTCCCTCTTGTAGTATTTTTGAGGTGGGGTTTAAATTGTATTTAAATTCCATAAAGAACATGAAAAATGCCAAAGCAAGGAAAACATTTGATATTGTAACGAACAGTTCTTTCCGGACCCTATGCCGACGACACAATCCGATGAAGTGGGGAAACACTGGGGAAACGTCATGCAGGAATACGGGGCTGAAGACAGGGGGGCGTGTCCAAGGTGCGCTGGTGCACGGGGGAGGTGCGGCCGAGGCGAACAATCCAAAAGAGAAGTCCTTAGAGAGTATCCAAAACAGAAAGGTAAGTCCAAAACCAGGAGATCCACCAAAACGCGGAATTAAAACACGAAGGCCGGGCTGGAACCGGCGGACAGGGAACAGGGACGGGAACCGAGGTTAAAACCTTAACGGGACCAGGCGCTTCCAGGTCCCGGACTCGCATGATATGGAAATCAGATGCGGAGCCCGGATGAGCGTCAGCACCTGGCTTTTAAGGTGGGCTGGGAATAGGAAACAGGTGCACAGAATAAAGTCTTAAGTGAAAGGGCTGGAGCACCCTTAAGGAGGGGGAACTATAATCGTGACAGATATATGTAAAAATATAACTTGGTTACATAAATATTTACCTCATTACCGCTGGCAGTTAATTGTTTTTTGTTCTTTTTATGTTTTCTTTCTTTCATCTGTATTTTCTCCTCTACTTGTATTTGTTAGGGAGCTGCGAGGGCACATGCCCAGAAAACCCCAATCCGTTACAATACACTTAATTAAAAAGAAAGGCTAAGTTTTATACCTGACTAGATTATATGATTTTCATGATGAAATGCAGTAATGCATTAAGTTAAATCATTGGGTCTAACATGTATTTATAATGTAGCGCCACGCAGGGCGCTTTAGCCATGCGCACGCAAGGCGGACTGAGAACAGCACCTGGGGACTGTATATAGTGGGATACAGTCTCTTCCCTTCGTGTGTGTGTATGTTAGTGTACTGTAGGTGCAGCACTGTAACCCCTATCCCTGTGTGTGTACCTTTCCCGATTCGAGTTAATAAATGTGTTGTTCAACCCCATTCCCTGAGTCCCACGCCTGCTCCATTCTGTACCGAGACCTGCGGTCAATACAATATTTAAAGTTCGAATACCATTTTATATTTTGTCGTGATTGTTGATGGTAAAGCTTAGACCTACTTGTTTTAAAATGTGATTGTAGATCATGTATTTGTTGAGTGACACATGCCAAGCTTAGTAGTTATTTTTTCCATTGAGTTCCAATACACCCAATAACTATAAATAACAACAGATTTTTCTCACGAAACACTGTGATTCTTAACAATGGCAGTGCGCCAAAAAATATTGCTTTAAATGAAAGACATTGTGCAGGACGCATACACTGTCCACACAGTTAAACTTGGTTTTCTTCAATAGCATGTCAGTCATTTATTTTCTTTTCTCTTAGAAACAGTAAGAGTCCCATTTTGTGCCTATCTATATGCTTTCGCTTAAATGGTTGTTAAATTATGATGTCATGTTTGCTTCATATTCGTTTTCACAACTTTATTTCATCCCACTGAAGGACCAAAACCAACACCATATAATGAAAGTATTGTCAATCGATTGTCTTTCAATCAACTTGTAATGCTTTTTGCTAAACGACTTCAGGGGCGGGATTAACAAAGAAGTACTTTATACTCGCTCGTTAAATGACTGATTAAGAGGCGTTTTGGGAAGCGCATGACAAAGTAGCTCCTACGTTAGGTACGTACATCGTAAAGCTGCTCCGTTAGTCTCTAAGATTAATCGTTTTCGGGAAACTCACCCCAGACTGGTTTGCGCTGTTTAAATAACAGTATGCGAATTTAAGCTTTTTAAAATAAGAGTACAATATAATAGATGCTCCAAAAGCGTTACTCCTGCACTGGCTGCTATTTGGAACGCCGTCATAAATTACACGAGATTTATGCAGCTGGCTTTTGTGCTTCCAATGCATTGCAATCAGGAAAATAAACCAATTAGAAATGTGCAATACAACGTCTGTTCCCGAAAATGAAAACTGTTTCACACTGACATCGCTTCTTCTGAGATAATCCAGATTGTGAAGACGACTGCGCCCTAGCAGATCAAAATATTACAAGGCTGTAAAGCACACTCTGAATCGATCCGAATATTTGATTTCCGCGATCCGTTTAGGCAACAACAGGCTACAGCAGGCAACATGACGCTTCTCCAGCAAAGCATTTCTCAGTTTTGTGAACTAATGGTGCTTTTGGCTCACCCATCTGCGTAGCTCGTCAGGATGGCCGAGAAGTCTAAAGCTCCAGACTCAAGGACTCCTGTCTTTCTATTGTTTGGGTGTTCTGGTCTCTGAATAGAGGCGTGGGTTCAAATCCCACTCCTGACAGCTACTGTCTCTTCCCTGTCTTGCATGTTTCCCGTCTTGTTGTGCTCGCTGGCAATGACAGGAAAAGGAAAACGGAGAAAGCGCTTTGCTGGGACATGATGGACAGGATTGCGCACGTCAATGTGATTAGCGGAAAGTCAAATAGGCTTAGATTTCTACCTTAAGAACTGTTTGGGCTGCCAGTGAGCGAGGAAAGATTTACGGCAAGGTATGCATTCAAATGTGAAAGACCGAAATATAAATCCAGGAGAAGATTTATTAAAACATATTGTTTTCCTTGCGGTTTTTCCTGTATTTCATTATATGGGGGGCATTGTGAAATCAACCTGTAGCCCTACGGAATGCAGAGTGACAGCGGCAGGAGCAGAGAGGATTATATCAGAGCTCGAACAGAGAGTTCGAAAATCTAGGCAAGGTGATTTATAGATCATTTTCATTATACTTTCCCATATGCTCCGCCTTACTGAAGTATTTTATCATTTTAGCCTCTATTTCTATACTTTACAGTAGATAGTGTTTAGCCAGAGAAAAGAGATACAAGCGCTATACCCCCACAGCAGCCACCGATTCCGATAACCTTAACTAAAGCAGGAAGATCAGTTTCTGCTGGAGACAGCCGTTTTCTGAACTGTAAATTTCCAACACGGGCCGGAGACGCTGTGTGTCCGGGTTCAGAGGTTATATAAGAAAAGACTCAGCGAGCTGCAGGCGCGGCTCATTACTCCGCGCTCCCCGTGAGGAATGCGCGTGTCCTCCCTCCTTTAACATCTTCATGCACTCCTCTTAAACCACAGCAAACTTCCGGAATATTTCGGTGAACAGGTACTGGGTCTTTCTTTCCGAGATTACGGGCAGAAACAATAAACACGCTGAAAACAGGAAGGTATTCCTGATCGTAGGGGGAAATGCGCAAAAATAAATTTCCTAAAATCCAATAAAGTCCTGTCACGTTCAGGTACCATTCTGATGTATCTGAATAGTTTTGGCACAATTGTTACAACAAAGAGACAATTATGCTGTTTTGATTTCATTCGAGCTGTAGTTTTGAAAGTGTTTTTGTCAATTCTCTAAATAATACAAAACACAATCACTTGTCGTCAGCGTCTGAACATTGATATTCCTGAATTGTAAGCCCGGACACAGGCATCGCGAAATTCGTGCAAGAGTCACATGCTGGCAGGCAGTTGAGAGAATATGATGCCTTTCAGGGACCGAATATTAGACAGTGTCATCGTGCAGAGTTTATTCCTCCTCTGCCGCAGTCTTTGCCTCGGACCACCCCTCTTGCCACATTTGCGCTTTATTTTCGATTTTCTGTATAGAACACCGAATATCTTGAGGAAGTCTGGCAAGCGAAGACTGATGGATTATTGAGGTGCAAACATTGCTTCAAAATCAACATCCTGTGCTATAACCGTTGCTATTGATAGTTTCTTCAAATTCTTCATCTGACCTTCAATATCGAGGGATATTGAGCATAATACCATGCAAATTCAGGTGGGCAGCTGCGTCAGCATGCGTAAACTGTATTGGAACGAGTAATAGGTTTATTCCATGATGAAAAGAGAAGAAAGAAAACAAAGTTTCGGTCGTGGAGCCTTCTTCAGGTGTGCTAAGAACACTTTCTCACTCCTTCCTTTGCATACCATACAAATTGTATCTTTCTTTTGATCGCCAGTTTTATTAAAATGCCAGCTTCTTTTACAGTTAGTTTAGATGTTTTGCAAGGTGTAATATCCCTCCTCGCATCCTCAGCTAAAATATTTTAAAAGTACAACAAAATTACATTATATTGAAACAGCACTTAGATTAACATTTATATTCAAATTAAGGTAAAAATAGAAAATATTAAAATATAACTCCGGCGATCTGTCGTTGTGCTTGTCAAGTTCTCAAACAATTTTGCACTTCATTTTAAATTACTTTAGCTGAGGATGCAACGGGAGTATAAGTGAATTCTCCCACCTCCCATTGGAACATAAATGTCCATGGGTGAATATTATCTGCTTGGAAGTTGCCGATGTCGGTAATTATTGGAAATTCCCTGTAATGTTGACTCTTTTCTCAATTGTTTACTACTGCAAATATTAAAATAGTTAAGGTTTTGCGGATAAATTAAATATCTGTGGTGATGATGTTTACTATGGAAGGAAGTGCGTCCCTGGGTGGGCTCAAAACACCCCACTTTAGGTTAAGAGCCGAACACGCTAACCGATTGCACCACAGAAAGGTTTACGTGCCGCTTTTTTCCGTTTACATACTTTTGGTGAACAAAAAATTCGCTCGCATTTCATCTTTAGTAAGATAAATGATTTAAAAAGAAGGATTTAAAAAAAAGGTCGACAAATGAAATGAATACATGCATTAAACCAAATCAAGCCCTCTGTGAGTGTCCCAAATGATATGTTCTGTAAACAAGACCAGTACCACTGCAATTCGGACCCAAGATCTCTTTATTAAACAGGTGCTTTAACCAGCTAAACCACGGCGCCGGCAGAGCACTACTCTTACAGCCGCTTGGACACACCGCTCTGAGACATCTGCGTTCAGTGTGTGCTGAGCCTGCTCGCCGAGCAAGTTGCCTCCTTTTCATGCACTTGCAGACCCGATACTAAGAGATGGGATGAGAAATGGCTTTTATCTGGCACTTTTAATCTCCAAGGAGATCAATGTGCTTTCCGTGTACAACAGGGTGTCCTCTACACCCGTCACTGAAGCACAACACACGTTTGGCTTGACATCACTCAAGCAAAATAGTGCAATGGCAGGTGGAAGAGGAAAATGAACCTCAAGAATGGAAAAAGATTATCATCTTGAGCGCGGCAAATCATGTCCGAAGGGGCTGATTTTCTCGACGAGGTGGCCGAGTGGTTAAGGCGATGGACTGCTAATCCATTGTGCTCTGCACGCGTGGGTTCGAATCCCATCCTCGCCGGTTTGTACTTCTAACTTTGTTTCTAAGTCGGGTTTGTGCACTCTTGCTACTGTAGTAGAGCAGTAATATTTCTAGCGTTGGCTGAACTGGCTTACAGCAGTAGCTGACAGACAATAGTCTCTTAATATTTAGGTAACATTTATGTTTTGTACTGCTTTCACCTTATAATAATACTAGTCTTGATGAACGATTTAGGGACATGGTGCATCTTGAAAAATGTTCTTGTTAATTTCAATTTGGAAAAACTGCACTTACCAAAAGCTGAAACGGGTCGTGTTTACATAATGCACAATGCAATAGCAACTTTTGGAGTTGAATCTTGCTACGAGTTACCTGTTACAGGAGGCGTTTTAGGACTTTTTTAGCTCAGATAAAGCTATCAATTCATCTTACATTTCTACTACATCAGTATTAGCAACATTATCTTTACCTAGCACTAAATGTAGCTTTAAATAAAAGTGCATTTTAAAACATATGTAAAAATAAATGCTATTCCATATATTGTAACTTTGTGGTATTTAGAATGTTTATCTGAGGATGCAAGGGAAAGTATTATACCTTGCAAAACATCCAAGACAAAGGTAAAAGAGGCTCATATTTTAATAAAATTTTCGATCAAAAGAAAACCACAATCTGTATGATATCATCGTCAATATCACAAAATATTGACGTTCAGTTGAAAGATTCGATGAAACTCTCCAAGAAGCAACTGCAGTAGCAGAGTTTTGATTTGAACCGATGTTTGCACCTCAATAATCCATTCGTCCTCGAAAGAAGCAAAGACAGGGATGTTTTGAGTGTCACCATGATCCTCTTCTCAATCCAAAAGAAATGTTTTGTATGGTCCTGATCCCACTAGAAAAAGAGTCAATTTCTGCCTGCACTGATGTCCCTCCAGAGGTTTTGTAAGACCTCTGGAAGATTATACAGTAGAAGCCTGGTCCATTGCTTCTACTAAACGAGACTATGGGAGTGCGTATTTTGATGTCGAACTGGGATTTAAATAAACAGGAACGCTACACTACATTGGGATACGCGTATGACAAAACGTGTGCGTTTGGAGTCGACCTTTCGATAGCTCAGTTGCTAGAGCGTAAAACTGTTTAAAAAAAAGCAGCCGGCGATTGTTATGTCGCTGTTTTGAATCCGGCTCGAAGGATGGTGTTTCTTGTTTGTCTTTAACTTTGACGTTCACCGAAAGCTCAGTTAACAGAGAAGCAGAGGCTCCTGTTCTGAATTCTCTTCACATCTAATTGTCTTGCTTTGACCTTTAAAATGTGCACTGTTGACTGTTCGCTCTTCCGAACACAATTAAAGACCTGCGGAAAAAAGTCGGTATCGGGAGTTTAGTTCAGTGGTAGCGCGCACGTACTCTATGAAGCTTCGTTTTCAATCGCAGGCGTCTCCACTCTGGATTCGTTTTAAACGCGATATTTTTCCTTCATCGTGTGACTTCCCTCGTGTGTGAATTTCAGGGAGACACATAAACCCTTTGTCTGTTTTAAAGAGACATTTTTTTTAAAACCAGACAAAACGAAAGACGTAGTAATTATACACATGTAAAAAACACGTGAATCTAATTGAGAAAATGTGGACTGGGGCGATGCTTTACTAGTAGCGGCTCTGAGCTCACTGTAGTGCAGTTGAGTAAAGGGTTAGTAGGGCCAGTGGCGCAATGGCTAACGCGTTTGACTTTGGATCGGAAGATTGCAGGTTCGATTCCTGCCTGGCTCGTGAAGCTTTTAAACCACGCTAAACACTGTCACCTAGTGTGTGCGGTCCTACACAACCTTACTATTGACTGGATGAGTCTCCTGTTCTATCTCCAGTTCTTTCCACACATTCTGCCTGTTTCACCACCGTTATTGTAGGACAACAGCCACAGATATGAGAAGAGATACTGTTCCGAACAACTGTCTTAAATAATCACATTGATAAAGGTGATACGTTTTTTCTTTAACGTAATCTTACATTTGTCTATAAAGTTCACACTATTTTCTGTAGCCACAGATCACCAATATTTCTGCTGTCTCCTGAGAAACACAAGTATAGAGTTCAAACACAATAAATAATACCACAAATCTATTCAGTTAACACCCAGATGTGACAGAACAGATGTAAGACTTACACCCCCTTTAAATATGTTTCTCCTTAATTTCAGTTCTCTTCCCTCCCCAGGATACCTGCAAATTCACTATAGCATATTAAAGGCTGTACATGCATTACCTGTACCTGGCCTGAAATGAACTTCTACTAATAAAGATATACATTAAAGTTAATTATTAATAAATAATACTATTATTCATAAAGATGTGTATTCATAAGATTCATTGTGAATAGTTGTGGTGTCTGGAAAGCAACGCCAGTGGGCAGTGATTCGTCAAATATACGTATTGTAACACCCTCGCCTGGTGGTGAAGAGGAAGTGCCCCTAGGCGCTCATAGTACTGCTGGGCATGCTGGGAGTGGTAGCCGGGGAGAGTCTGAGGGTCAGCTCGATGACCAGCAGCTGACCCTGCATATGTAAATAATGTTATAGTAGTTCTAGTGTCCTGCGTAGTCTTATAAGTGTATAGCTTGTTGTTAAGTAATTACCACCCTAAAGATGTTTACGTGCTCCCTCAGTCTCCTTATGTGTGTGTATATTCTGTGTTTGGTTTTGTGTGGTTGATAAAGAATAAAGCTATCGCTTGGTTCATTTATCTCGTCTCCATTGGTCCTTTGTCCTGAGAAGAACCTGCAAACGCTACATTGGTGTCAGAAGCGGGCAGGATGGACTAACTGTGGCAGACATTAACCGATTCTGTCGAGCGCTGGCTGACTCTAAAAGAGACAGAACCCACCGGCAGTGCACATACGGAGCCTGAGCAACTCCTGGGTGCGACAGGTGGCCACAGCCCTTACCAGGGCTACTCAGTAGTGGTTCTGCCAGTAGAACTGGGACAACTGGCTGCTACTCCTGGCCAGCGGATACCCCAGAGAGAAGATACCCTCCCTGCCGGAGCCGACCAGCGATTCCCACACTCATCGGCGCGGGTGCCGGGTCTCTACGACTGGGAAGCGCCTTATTAAACCTAAGGCAGTTCCAGCTCGCGGCCCGAACGAATGGCTGGAACCGGGCAGAGATAGCTAGCCACCTGGCTGTGGCGCTGGAAGGAGCAGCCTGCCAGGTGCTCCTGGATGTCCCGGAGGAGGACCGAGGAGAATATGTGGCACTGGCAGCAGCTCCCGGGCTGCGCTTCAGCGTGGAGGAGGCGCTGGACCTGATGCAAGAGAGGCTGGCCCTGCGGCGGCGCCGACCAGGAGAGCGACTGGGCTCGGTCGCCGCTGATGTCATGTTCCTCGCCAGCCAAGGATACCCAGCTTTCCTCCAGGAGGTGCAGCGGGAGATGGCTCACCTGAGGAGCTGCGGCGCCACGTACAGCTGGCCGCGCCGGCCTCGCTGGGGCAGGCCTTGGCCCTTGCTACATGGGCTGAGGCCGTGTTTGGGGTGGCTGGAAGCGCCAGCAGATGCAGTGCGCCCTGCCGGCTGACCAACGGTTTTGGTTTTGCCAACGCTGTGGGAAGAGGGGACACCGAGCCCGGGACTGCCAGGGCCCCAAAGCCTCGCACACTTAGATCGGCATCAGGAAACGGGAACGGGGCGGCTCAGCGCGGGGACGGCCGCCCTTGGAACACCTCAACCCCAGCTCCGGAGAGCGCTGTGAAGACCGGTGCCCTGCACGCCACCGTGGGGCGTGTCAGCTGTAGCCGGGGCCTGTACCTCCACTGCCGAATCGAGGACCAACCCTGCCTGGCCCTGCTTGACACCGGTTCATCGGTAACCCTACTCCGGCCTGGCGTCCTCCCCAACACCAAGGGCACCAACCCCCCAGGATGGGAGGCCTCTGGCCTGCAGCTGAAGTCCGTGATGGGACAGCTTGCTGCAGTCCAGGGGAAACAGGTGCTTGCCTTCCGTCTGGGTACCCCTGCTACCTCGCACCCATCCAGGAGGACTGCGTGCCGTTGAGGACCTCTACCAGCAGAGCTGCGAGGGCCTCGATTGGGACCAGCGGCAGCGGTTCCAGGAACTACTCGCCCAAAATGAGGACCTCTTTGCGGCAAGGGATGAGGACTGCACCCGCACCGCCCTGGTCCAACACGACATCAACACTGGTGACGCTCGGCACATCTGCATCCCACCGGAACACATGGCTCACGCCAAGCGTACTGCCGCCGAGGAAAAAATCCCAGAGATGGCCACATTGTGGGTGATTGAGCCCTCCGCGAGCCTGTACTGCTCCGAAAAAAAGACAGCTCATGGAGGTACTACTGGATGGAGTACCGAAAACTTGAAAAAGCTCTCGCAGTTAAATTCTGTGTTTTTCTTGTTCCCCAGATATGTTTTTAATGTTCTTTTTCTTTTTGTTTTGAAGTTGTTTCATTTGTTTGTTTTACAGTTTTCAGTGGGTATGTAATGTTGTAAAGGGGCTGGACTACTTTGTTCAGTCCAAATTCCATTATGTGAATTTATGCTTTTTTAATATAAGCATTAACAATACAAGGCGTGCTCAAAAAACATTACTTATTAGCTTAAGAAGCGGCAGTGTTTTGACAAAGTGTGGTATTCAAACAGTAAATGCTGAAGTGTTTAATACTTGATTGAGAGCAGATCTCCCTCGATTTAGACAAACACTTGTTCGGCCGATGATTTCAGATCAAAATCTGAATCAAGTGTAAAGAAAGCTGAATTACGCAAAGGTCATATAAGGGACTGGGTATCACTGTTACACCATCAGGTCATGCTAGGATGATTGGGGGGATCAAATTGACACAGAGGGACCCAATGTGGGGACTGAACCCACAGTTCTGAGATTAAGAGATTCATGCTCTACCGACTGCGCCTATATAACTCTTATGCTACAGCAGTAATGTTTCTGGGTGTGGATGAACATGACATAATAGGCTGACAGCAGGAACACGTGGCCCACAGGCAGTGACAGTATCGCTATCACATTTGGCTGCAGTATATTGTGTTGAGAGCAGCAATAACTTTCCTGCAGAGATGGGAGTGCCTTTAATACAGCTCTTTCAATTGGACAGAGTAACAGGAACCGACCTAAAGTTTCGGCTGTGGATCCATCTCCACATGGGGGAAAGAGACAGTAAAATAGTGATGAAGAAACAGAAAGAATTGTGCTCGCTGCAAAGTAGAAAAGAGGTGGTCAGACACATAAAACAGCTTGGTTGGTTGTATGAGAACAGTTTCTTCTCAAGTCCTGTCAATTGACAGTGGAGAGGTAGCTGGTGCACATCTTCAAGAAGACTCTCTTTAAGGCAATTACAAGTTTCTTGAACAAATCTGTGTCATATTTTTAAAATAATTTAGCTTATGAGCAATGAGAGTATAAATTAATTCTCCCACCCTCCTTTCAAAGATAAAACTCCATGTGTGAGTCTAAGTTTCTTTGAAGCTACTGATGTTCGTCATTATTGGACATTCCCGGTGATATTGACTAAGGAGCTCAATTTTTACGTGTTGTAGTTCAACATGTGCAAAACATTCGTATCCCCTGCAAATATCGGCAAGGTCAGTGATATTCTCAACAATGTGTGCCATTGCAATTCATGCCATACTTTTTCCCAATGTATTCTGACATGCCAAGATCAGAGGGTCATATTTAAAAAACTGGTGCATTAAAATTTATTTGTACTTCAGGATTTTGATAGTCTTTTACATTGTCTTTCACACGTCAGTGTCAGAACTATGAGACATTTTCATAATCGGGGGGAAGGCCGTAGCAATAAGCAGAAAGTGCAATCACCTTTTCCCAGTGTAAGTCCGTGTTGTGGTGAGTTTTTAAAATTGGTTTGCGATTTTCTGAAATATATTCCATACAAAAATATAATTTGGACAGCCGCTATTTATTTGGATATTCCCTTTCAGTGAAGATGTCTACAGTATTCCAGCCGGATTAGTACTGATCGAAGAGAGACATCTACAGGCGAAAGGCGACATAAAATCACAGCAGCAGCATTTAAGATGGAACGAAAAACGCGAATAAGAAGCCAACTTCAGCCTCGTAGCAGACCCTGGGAGGCACGCTCAAAATAATCATCTTTCCCAGTACTTCAGAGTCTTATTTAGAAAGCTTTACTGCAATTTTATTTGATTGATGGGAGATGTGAAGCCATCGAACCTGTACTGCGCTTTCACATTGAAATTGAAGCCATTTCTCATGCTTTCTCTCAGTGTCGGGGCTGCAATTGCGTGTAAAGGAGGCGACTTGAAAATGAAACGTGTAATCACCTTACAGAGGGTCTTCACGACGGGGTGCGTCAGCTAGTTCTCCATTATTGTCACTTTACTGGACGTCTGAAGAAACCTATCTACAACGAAAATACAAACTGCACAGTTTAAGGCACATGAAGAGAAATCAGTGTGCTGATTGACTCAAAAATTGTCGCTACAAATAATCCGCCGGGTTGAATTACTTTTCCGACCACCTCCCTCCGTCCCCCTTTGCTGTTAGCACAATTCTTTCAGTTTCTTTTCTTGTATTTCCTTGCTATTTTACTGTTCCTTTTTCCCATGTGGAGATGGATCCACAACCGAAACCGTTTCAGCCTGTGTTTCTGCAGCGTCAGTCTGTATGAGGAGAACAACTTGCACACCTCCAGTGGCGCAATCGGTCAGCGCGCGGTACTTATATAGCAGTGCACAGTGGAGTCATGCCGACGTTGTGAGTTTGAGCCTCACCTGGAGCTGTGCCTTTAACTACTGAAAACAACTGTTGAGTTGAGATACTCTTAGGTATTTGATGGAGATAAATTAACATCAAACGAACAAGTGAAGGTTTATTTCGAGTCACAATCAAAGAAGGCTCCACAGCTGACACATTGTGTTTCCTTCTCTTTTCAGCATGGAATAAACCTTGACTTTTTCCTTTGACATGACGCAGCTCCCTACTCAAATTACCATCAGCTGTTTACCTCCAGCTGACCTGTACACAAATATATGAGAGAGGTCTACTGAGACGAGAGGAGCACTGAAGACTTGAAAAAGCTCTCGCATTAGATTCTGTGTTTTTGTTGTTCCCCAGATTTGTCTTTAATGTTCTTTTTCTTTTGAAGTTGTTGCGTTTGGTTGTTTTTTTATAGTTGTTAGACTACTACAGGGATTTACCTAGGTTCCCGGAAGACTTCTCGTTTTGTGTTTGTTGTGTTTTCGGGTTACAACTATTTTTTTTCTGTTGAAAAAAAACTCTTATCATTACCCTTTTCAACATTATTATTTAAGACAGTCTTTTAGAACAGTATTCTCGTATTAGTGGCTATAGTCTAATAATAACGGTGGTGAAAATGGCGAAATGTGTGGAAAGATTTGGAGATGGAACAGGAGACTCATCCAAACGATAGAAAGGTTGGGTAGAACTGCACAAACTACCGTGCCAGTGCTTAGTAGCATGGTTTAAAAACATAATACAGATGCAGCCATTCAAAATGAGCGGTAAAAACCCGCGGTGCAGTAACCAACCCGCAGGGCACCGTAGGGCACCGCGGTAAGTGATTGGCTGGCCAAAATGACCGACAGGGGCACTCGTGGTGCATTGGTTAGTAGTGAAAATATTTAATCATTCAATGTCTTTACTGTGCACATTTCAATCCGCTTAGTTTTGAATATTTATATGGAATTTTACCACTAAAGGGAAATTTTAGTAGCTGAGCATAAAAAGAAGAGGAGCATAACGCATCTGAAGGTCATAAATGATATTAATTTTGGAACATAAACATACAGTATATAGCTGGTCTTGGTACTCTAAAGAAAAAAATACACACCAGTATTCCATTTCTCCCTAAACATTTTAAGCTTCGAAGTCTTTAACTAACGTGATACCGGAGTCAACAAGCATACTTTTAGAATTTGATTAAAAGGGAATATAATATGGAATCGCGTATCTAAAGAATTTAATAACGGTATGATTATATCTGTGTACTGCGACAGGGCTGTGTAGGGTTGTTTCGCCTGCTTGTTCATGTGAGCTGTCTTGTAGCTTACTGGTCTAGGTGCGTGACTACCAACTGATAGGTTGTGTGTTTGAATCCAGCTGGTTCCGGACTTTTCCTTTAACAAACATTTCTTCGAAAAAATAGAATAGCGATATTATGGACAATCAATTGACTTTTATATTTCAAAATATCGCAACATGATCGATATTTGCGATATTTTGAACATATCTTCCCTTCTGACAGCGGTTCCTGCTTCTAGTGTGTGTGTGTGCAACAGAGTAAATTTTTATCGAGAAATGGAGGCTGGACAGTATGCGTTACAATATAAACATTTATATTGATTTAAATCGTGTTCTGATTTAAATCGCAAACGTGTGTTTAATTATGTGTTTTTTAATCATAATCAGGCTAATGCATTTCTACATTTTCTGTATGAACCAGCTTAGAGGTTCATACAGAAAGACAGCTTGTGTTTAAATTGAGTGTAAGGTAATTTATGCTTCTAAAGTCATGGTCAGCATTTATTATTGTACTGTGCTGTAAACTTTTTCTGTGCCTAGTCACATTATTTTATAGCGTTTTTATTGCGTTATTAAATCCGGTGGCACTGTGTGTTAGTTTCCTGACTCCCATGTCACATGGTCTGTGATTGAATCCCATAGAACTATGACTTTATTTTTTAACAAACATTTCTTTGAAAAAATGAAACGTTTCCCTTGGTCAGAGATTAAATAAAACCTCACTCACACCAAACAAATTTATATTTCTAAATATCACAAAATACATTCATTGTCTTCCAATCGAGTCGAGTTGACATTGGAAGCCTGCCACACCCGGACTGTTAAACCAACGCATTAGCACGTCAAAGCCCATCGAGGGTATTGAGCCAGTATTGGCTTTAGTATTCCCCCCCTCTCCCCTCAATTCAGTTCAATTCAAGGTGTTTTATTTGCATGACAGATGGGTACAAGCAGTGTTGGGTATGTATATTGTAACGCTTACGGCAGACAGGCACTGTGTAAGAGCCGGCGCACCAGAGCAGCGCACCGAGGGAGCATCTGCATTTCTAACTTAGTTTTTAAAATTAGTCAAGCAATATGAAGCATCTCCTTTTACTTAGTGCCTGAGCATAAAAAGAATAGGAGCATACTGCAACGCGTGTGAAGTCCATAAACGATATTAATTTTGGAACTTAAACATACGGTATATGGCTGGTCTCGGTACTTTAAAGAAAACATACACAGCAGTATTCCATTTCTCCCTAAACATTTTAAGCATCGAAGTCTTTAACTAAAGCGATACCGGAGTCAACAAGCATACTTTTAGAATTTGATTAAAAGGGAATATAATATGGAATCGTGTATCTCAAGAAATTAATATCGATATAATTATATTCATGTTGCAAAAGAACTGCAACGGACATAAAAACTCCCTTGCTTTTAACAGAGCGTTCCATAATTTCTAACTACGAAAATGCCAGGTGAAAGGATTTATAAACATATTTTGTTAAAGCAAGTCAGTTTTTTCCGCAACACATAAAAGACATTTTTCCAAGAAAGTTTAGCCTTTGTCACTAATGAAACCACTAAATAAAGACATAAATATAGAAATCTTAAGATTTGTTTTATTTAATGTTGGTAGCAGGATGAACTGTCAGAGTGTATATTTTGTCGCAGAGTTGCTGCAAGATGTTAACAGTGAAAAAGGTATTTAGAAATGAGTTATTTGAAGATGAAAATTTTCAGAATAATTGCAAATCTAGCAGGATAGAGAAAGCACAGAAAACTGGCAGTTAGATTGATCAGATTAGTATGAAAAGTCATTTAGCAAAGGGAATTAGAAGAGTGACAAACTAGTATACTTTAGATCTTTTTTTCTGAACCAGGGACAATCTGATCATGTTTCCCTATAACAATAATAAAAAACTTTATTTGATATATCACCATTAAAGGTGGCATCTCAAAGCAATACAGTAGATGTAAAAACAGATAAGAGGACCACAGATTACAAAGTAAATGCATATAAGAAAGACAAGCAGTTAGAGGTGCTACCAAAATTAGAAAATGAAGCAGATACAGACACTAAGTCTTCTGAAAAGAAAGGTTCTGAGGTTAGATTTAAACTGGCCCTGGTGTGTGTGTGTTTGTGTCTGTCTGTCCTGTGATGGACTGGCGCTATGTCCAGGGTGTATTCTGCCTTGTGTCCGTCGCTTACTGGGATAGGCTCTAAATCCTCTGTACTGGATAAAGAGATTAGAAATGGATGGAAGTAAAGGCACTGTGTGGATGGAACTATACATAGTGTTAGAAACCCACTATGAAATGGCAGCATCTCACTGAGAATAAAACATTTTATCCTGCTGGCTTAAGGAAACAGCCTTTCCACCTCTCTTGCACATCAGTATCCATACCTAGTTATTTAAACAAATTGCCTCTAATTATAAACATCTTAATATGCTGGCTCTGTGGATCCGCATCAGCTATGTTTGCCCATTCCTTCAATTCATGTGCATCCAACACACAGTTCAACGCTAGCAACTACACAAAATCTAAAATATGAGCTCTACTTGCCACTTACAATACCAACAGTACCAGCTAACTTTAGTAGTGACATTTTCATGGATCTTTTTAACAATAAAATTTACAACATCAGACTTCAGACACAATTAAACAGGCCTCAAAAAAGTCTGGTACAAACATTTTCAGCATGGAATAAACCGTTACTTTAATGGTATAAACCTTAAATGGATTCATATTCTCAATAAGATTTGGTGCTCAGTAACATGACTTAGAAAATGACAGAAGACATACGTATCATGCTTATCCTTCTATTTTTCATAATCGTAAACTCCTTAAGGCAGTTACATTTTCTCTGTTCTGACCTGGAGTTACAGAGAAATTTAAATTCTAATAAGAGATTTGTAATGAGGAAAGTCATACCAATCACTCATACAGTACCAGGATTTGCAATTACAATACAAATACTTTCTTTCTGTATGTGTTTATTTTGCAGTTTGAGTCTATGGCATTCCTTTGGGGGTCTATACTCCAAGGCATGACTTTTTTATGTATAAACATCAGTATTTACTGCTATTAATTACTGTACGATTTATAGTTGAAATCTGAGCCTAGATATAAAGTTAGATATAAAGTTAAAATCTCGACAAAGCAATGTAGGAAATACAGAGAAAATAAATCCTTTCTGACATCTAAAATCAGTTTCGATCAAGGTCTCTAAAACGAACAAGAAAAAGAAGATTTTCGGAGGGCAATTACGCTGTGTTTATATAGAATAAGTGATTTATGAGCAATCTAATTTCTTGTTCGTTAAAAACAGTGAAATGTCAGCTGCAAAAGATCGCACCAGAAACAGCACTCTCTCTGCCTGTCATAGACGTTCAGGAAAGGCTGAATGAAGTCATGTCAAGTACAATAATTCGGAGATCAATAATAACAGTTGTAGGACAGTATATAAGGAGGATAAGGATTTTGAAGTTGACTCGAAATCTGATAGGTAACCAGTGCAAGGACTTGAAAACAGGTGTAATGCATCCCTGATAGGATTCTTGCTGTCATATTCTGAACATATTGAAGATTGCTCAGTGTGGATTTAATTTCCCCAGTGAACAGGATGTGCATTTATTAATTCTAGAAAAAAAGCCTTTCTTGATTTCTCTAGTTCTTAGTTTCTCTAGTTCCCTTTAAAATAAACTATTATTCCACAATGCAGAGTATTACATGGCCAGTATTTACACATGATATTTGTGATTTAAAGAAATTAACACAAGCAGCTTTTGGAGATTTAAGTGTTGGCTGAGTTATTGCAGGATAAAAGACTAGAGATGTTGGCAAGAAGAAGATAGTTTGGGGAAAGCTGAGGAATACACTTATAACAAGAACACTTCCTAATGGGGTTAGGCATACTTTTGATGAAGATGATGAAGTTAACAGACTATATGTTTACATAGATACTGAAATAAGGATTGTATTTTAGATTATGTGTAGTTGCTGGCATTGAACTGTGTGTTGGATGCACATGAATTGAAGGAATGGGCAAACATAGCTGATGCGGATCCACAGAGCCAGCATATTAAGATGTTTATAATTAGAGGCAATTTGTTTAAATAACTAGGTATGGATACTGATGTGCAAGAGAGGTGGAAAGGCTGTTTCCTTAAGCCAGCAGTATAAAATATTTTATTCTCAGTGAGATGCCGCCATTTCATAGTGGGTTTCTAACACTGTATATCGTTCCATCCACACAGTGCCTTTACTTCCATTTCTAATCTCTTTATCCAGTACAGAGGATTTAGAGCCTATCCCAGTAAGCAACGGACACAAGGCAGAATACACCCTGGACATAGCGCCAGTCCATCACAGGACAGACAGACAAACACACACACACCAGGGCCAGTTTTCCCATAAACCAATTAACTTACCAGTATGTTTTGGAGTGCGAGAGGGAGTCATATCACACATATGGAGAAAAACCATGTAACCCAGAGAGAACATGTAAACCCCACACACACAGGATGGCAGGAATTGAACCTAGAACCCCAGTGCTGCAAGATAGCAATGCTAACCACTTTGCCACCATTATAAATGGATGGATATCTTAGTTATCTTTCTAGTTCACAGGTTTGCATGCATAATTTAATTTTGAAAGCCACTGAGACATCAGGTACTACTGTTGTATTTATGAAAAAGAAACAAAACAAAAAACATACTAACAACTGTGCCATCCTACTCCTTAGTTAATACATTTTATGATTCATAAACAGTTAACATTGTTAGCAAAATATTTTGAATTATATTTAACCCTATTTTTTCTTTAGTTTTGTATTTAACTTATTATATGATAGTCAGACTTAATGTATATTTGAACAATGAAAATATATTTTTACAAGATTTTACATTAAGCACTTAAAATTAATATGGTTAATAATAGTAAACTGTAACATGCTGTAACAAGATCGGTTAAACTGCAAAGAAAATGCTTTCAGAGAAAATGTTTCAGGTGTGAAGAACATAGATCTCCAATGGAATTTCAACCAAACCTGTTCCCACACACCCTGCCCCCACTACCATTAGAATATACACAAAGCACTGAAATCTTTCGAGCTAATGATCAGGTGACCCGAGAGAGAGCGAGAGAAACACCAAGGGGTGCGGAACCAGGGAACTATTTACATGGAAAACGGGCGATCTCCCCAGACTGTCCGCCCGTTTCACTGTTACCTGGATACCTCTTTATTAAGAACTCACTAACACTGATTTTTAGTTTAGAAGGATTCAAGTAGGGTTTTAGATGAAAGGCAGCGACCTTAATCAAGCCCAAATCACAATTGAACCCATTCAGAGCCTACATTACATTTTAGCGTTTCATTCTGAGCAGAAGACCCTCACACCTGAAGAAGGGGGAGGTGTTTTTCACTGGAAATCTCGCCTGCTTCTACTTTACAACCGGAGTGCTGGCTGTGACGAATTAAACCGGTTTTACAAGTTTCAATCACAGACCATGTGACATGGGAGTCAGGAAACTAACACACAGCGCCACCGGATTTGATAACGCTATAAAAACGCTATAAAATAATGTGACTTGGCACAGAACAAGTTTACAGCACAGTACAATAATAAATGCTGACCATGACTTTAGAAGCATAAATTGCCTTACACTCAATTTAAACACAAGCTGTCTTTAGCCCTCTAAGCTGGTTCATACAGAAATGTAGAGATCCAGGCTCAGAACACACAGCTTCATTAGCGAATACATATGCAGGACAACTAGAGAAGACGTTTTACAGAGGATGGATTTTTAGAAACATCCCATCAGTGACATCACTGAAGTCAACTCCTAGGTACTGTAACTGTCGTGTGGATAGTTTCACAAGAATCAGACAAAGGTTTAAGCATCGCTTGTTCTAGATAAAACTGCAAAAAAAAAACAACAACCCATAATGTACTTCTTTGCAGCTCTGTTTGCCCAAATAATATATTCACAACGTGAAATTAGAAAATAATATTACGTAACCAAAATCCACAATATGGAAACAGAACCTGTGTAATTGTTGATAGATGATGTACTCGTAACATTTTTTCAAGACGAACTACAACATTTAAAAAATGACTTGTATGTACTTGATATCTCTAATCAATCCACGGGTTCCAGCACAAAACGAAACTAAAACGCATACCGTTTCGCGCTTCTTATTAGTTGCTCAAAAGTAATTTGACCGTATGAAATGCATAATATAAACCTAGAAACATATACGTGAGCAGTACTTAAGCACTGTAGTATCGGTGTTAAGACATACCTCTCAAATACTGTAAATCAAGTTAAAAATATCTCAAGACAGATTCTGGTCATAATGAAACCATGTTTCGTGTATGTTTTCTTTAAAGTACCGAGACCAGCCATATACTGTATGTTTATGTTCCAAAATTAATATCATTTATGGCCTTCACATGAGTTATGCTCCTATTCTTTTTATGCTCAGCTACTAAGATTTCCCTTCAGTGGTAAAATTAGATATGAATATTCAATACTTAAACGGGCACAGTTAAGACATTAAATATACATATACATACTGTATACAGTACAGTTTGCATACGGTAATATGTTTATGTTCCTAAATCAATCTCTTTTATGAGCATGTGAAAGGCATGGTGAATCACTGTACTTTGCATGATTGGAAACAAATGCATGATTGCGAAATGCTGTGGTGTTACTTTTACAAAGACGGTCAATGAAAAAAAGAATGTTGACCAGGGCAATACTTTGAGTTTACACTTACAGCTTGTCCAAGGTCATTCATTATTAATACTATTAGTAATATCTTCGTTAAAGACTTTGATGGCCACAGCTCAAACATGAGAGGTTGAGCTTTATTAGCTCCACCTTGCGGAAATTCCGGATACTATTATTTTGCTTGTCGTATTATAGGAGAATTTACGGTAACTCGCGGTATTTACCGGTAGCTTGCGGTAGACTGCGTACAGCGTACCGCAAAATAATGCGGTATCGCCCACGCATTTTGAATGGCTGCATCTGTACGTGGTTTAACAACATCAACTACGCTACTGTGAGCTCAGCTCCACTACTTGTAATACATCACCCCGGTCCACATTTTCTCAATTAGATACATGTGTTTTCTACGTGTATTTAATTAGTACTTCTTTAGTTTTAACTGATTTAAAATAGAATCTCTATAAAACAGACAAAGGGTTTATATGTCGCGCTGGAATTCACACACAAGTAAGGAAAGATATCGCGCTTAGGAAGAAATTTAGAGGGGAGATGCCGGCGATTGAAAACAGCCATATACATGTGAGGTACTGTATGTGCTCTACCACTGAACTAAACTCCTGACAACTACCTTTATCTGCTGTACTTTGTGATTAAAGAGTGAGGAGTCTACAAGCCCAGAAAATGTGAGGAGAATTCAGAACAGGAGGCTCTGCTTCACTGTTCACTCAGCTTTGGTTAGACGTCTAAGTGAATGACAAATTTTCACTTTTTGATTAAAGAACATAAAAAACACCTTTCTTCCAGCCAGATTCAAACCAGAGAACAAAGAGTTCCCAGCTGTTTCCACTATATTCCTCCACTCTAACAACTAAGTTATCTAAAACACTGGAATCACACCTTTTGTCATACATAAAGCACAATGTAGTGCAGCATTCCTATTTAATTAAATCCCAGTTCGAAATCAAATCTCATTCTCATAGTCCTGTTTAGTTTGAATTTAAGCAGTTAACCAGGCTTCTACTGTATACACTTCCAGAGATATTACAAAACGTTTGAAGGGACATCATTAGAGATAGAAATTGACTCTTTTTCTAGTGGGATCACATTAAACCTTTCTTTTGGATTGAGAACAGGATCATCGTGAGATTCAAAACACATCTGCCTTTGCTTTTTTCGAGGATGAATGGATTATTGAGGTGCAAACATTGGTTCAAATCAAAACAAAATTGTGCTATACAGTACTTCTGTTTTTATTTTCAGCTACCAAACTGTAGCCTTAGTTGGAAAATTTCATATTAATATTCAATACACAGTAGAGAAAGAGATTAAATGAAGTAATTGTTTCACTAACATCTAAGTGCAACCTATTGATCGTCTTTGGCCAATGAATTGCATAAGGCACCGCAAAACTTCTTACTGGGAGAAATACTGTGTGTTCTGAGTGGCTGCATCTATAAATAATGGTATTCAGATAAGTTTAGGTGGAGGTCAAATTCTAATCTCGCACTTCTGCTTCCCTGCTGTTAACAGCTCCCTGGCTGCAGAGGGCGCTGCACACCTCTTTTCTATCCCCTCCCTCCACCGCAACACCACTGCTGCAGGATTTTCTCCCTGGAGAGGGGATGTCACGACACTGATCTCTGACCAGTACTGTCTCTTCCTTATCCAGGGGAGTTAAACACAAAGCACTGAGCACTCAATACCTTGATATTCATCATCTGGCTACAGTATTAATATACTTCTTTACCAAACCTCTGGATCTGTGAAGTTCTATCTCAAATAATTTGAATAATTACTATGTACTCCCTGGTCAAAAGCTTGCAGCTGTACTACTCTGATATGTCATTCTAAATCAATGGTATAAAAAACAAAAATCTCAACTTCATATATTGTTGTGAAGGAAAGTTATTATCCCTACTATCACTTTCAATATTCTATTACTAACCAGGAAAAAAAATTTCACCAGGTCTGTGAAAAGTAAAGCTTTATTTAAAAAGTTAACTAAAAGTGATACATTCAATTTACAGTACATAAAGCATATTACCAACATATTAAAAATGACTTATGTGAGTATAAAATGCTAGACTATATCAAATCCAAAAAAGCCACTGAGCAGGAATGAGACTTCCATTCTGTGTGTTCAGATGCCTGTGGCAACACTCATCCTGGAGTACTTCAAAATAAAAATTATTATTCTGCTAAAAGCATTTAGGTTACATTCAGTCTTCCAAAAGCTCATTAGAAAAGATGACTCATCAGTTCTGATTGAAGAGTCTACAGTTTGAGCCCTGCTGCAGTTCCCTGGGTTTGATGGTGGTAAGAATTATTTTCTTCATTTTTTCAATGTGTGAGATGTTTTTATCATTTGAACAATTCTGCTGTTTGTTCTGTTTGCTTTTATCTATCTCGGTATTTCCCCTGATGTATACACATTGTTTTTGTTGTTCAGGGCTCTGTGAAGGCAGTGTTTCTGGAAATTGCTAGATGAAATCAGGCCCACTTGATTGATCATTATCTACATGTGCTGGAAATGAGACACATCTGTCTGTCAGCAGCAGAAAACAGTCACAATCACAATGTTCAGTGGTGATCTCAGAATTGCCGGACATGTAGACCTTCTGTGGCAATGCAGTGTCTCTCAATGTAAAGGTATAAGTGTGTAGGTCAGTCTCACAGCCTGGCAGACACAGCAGGAGACACATTAACATGGTCTCACTTGACCAGTGACTTTGTAGTTACTGTACTCTGTCCTAACCTTATTATTCTGTGGGTATTCATAATCATCATAAGCTAAGAACTGAAAACATTAAGGGAGAGAAAAAAATGTATTTTGACAGTGGCAGTGTAGGAACAAAAGGTGCATTGTAATGGTTTCACTCAGTCCCAAGCTATAATTTGACTTGAAGGTGGAATCTTTCCCAGAAACACAGTCAGGCTCACACAGCTGCTTAGACTCTGACATCATCATAGTCAGTGCTGTCGACAGAGGAAGTTTTGTCTTCTGAGGGCTCTTTGGCCAGGAGACTCCGCACTCCAGGGGCAATAGGAGAGACACCTACAAGAGAAACACAGTCAGCACATAAGGAAGACAGGCGCCAGCAAATAGATTCAGCCTGACAAGAGGAAATGGGATCTTCACTGACAGAAAAAAATGGATAAAAAACACAAGGCAATGTGATGAACAGCTAGGAGCTATGGCAGCTATTTCTAACTATTAAATTAACATTTTCCGTTTGAAAACATAATAGGTCCTTTGGCAGCCATTTCTTTTTCTGTTCACTATATTTGGCATATTTCATGTATATTTTTCTGGAGAATTACTAATTGTGGATATAGAGTTTGGAGTTTCTCTTAATTGAAATGCTACATAAATATACCTATATACAAGATTAATTAGTTTTATGATTTGGTACCTGGTTATGAAACACACTGTTGAAAAGCTCAGTTTGCCTTGTGTCTTGTGACATGTAGTCTGTGCTGCTGTTCTTGTTTTTCCTATTAGAAATATTAAAATACATCCGCTGTGCAGTTTCTTTCTGAAGTGCTGTCCTCTACTGTCCTCTACTGTCTCTGTCCACTGTCCTCTACTGGCTTTTCCCATTGGGAACTAACTCAGTAACACAGAGTTAGTGTTTCTAAGAAGAGACGGGGTAAATACTGCATTGAATTCTTTCTATTTAGCTAAACAATGATAAGTTTTTATCTTTCCCCAGGTACAGTGTCCCTAAGGGTAATTTCACTTATTGCTCTGAGGTGTGAAATCAAAATGTTTTTTTTATAGCAGATTGCTGTGCATCCATTACTATCTGAGAAAGCACATCCAGTTGTTTCACGGAGTCGGTAATGACACTATTATACTATTGTTTTGTTTATACTATTATACTATTATACTATTGTTTTGTTTGTACTATTATACTTTGTTTATACTATTATACTATTGTTTTGTTTTGTTTTTTACAAAATAGTTTTGCTACTGTGAAAACAAACTTAATGATGGTGTTTAGAGAGTATTGGAGATGAATACGTGATGTATTTAAGAAAAGTGTTTTTAGTAATGAAAAGCGTAGTGTTGAAAGCACATATATGTATTTAGTCACTTAGGCCTACAATGGCTGAAACGTTACTCAAAGAAACAAGATATAAATTAACAGCAGGGGGCGCTCACCCTGCGGTCCATGTGGGTCCTAATGCCCCAGTATAGTGACAGGGACACTATACTGTAAACAGTCGCCGTCCTTAGGATGAGACGTAAAACAGAGGTCCTGACTCTCTGTGGTCATTAAAAATCCCAGGGTGTTTCTCGAAAAGAGTAGGGGTGTAACTCCGGTGTCCTGATAGCTGATGTGCAGTGAGCATTCAGGTGCACTATGGCTGCAGTCGCATCATCCAGGTGGATACTGCACACTAGTGGTGGTGGAGGGGATCCCCATTACCTGTAAAGCGCTTTGAGTGGAGTGTTCAGAAAAAACAATGTTATATAAGTGTAAGCAATTAATTATAACTGAAGCATCTGTCAAGATATATGTGACGAACCCCCACTGGGAGCTCTCCTGACTTCCACAGCCCTCACCTGAGATGGGCTCATTCTCATTGTTCTCCACATCATCATATTCAGACTGCAGCTCATCACAGAGGAGTTTTCCTGGTAACAAGAGATCAATTACTTACAGTATTTGTTCCACCCAGTAAATGAATTTCAACAAACACACTGTCATTTTCTTCTTCTGCTTCTGCTTTAATTCTAATTTCTTTAATTACTCCTAACAACTTCAAAGTAACTATTTCTTAATCTATCTTCAGTAGGTACAGCTATCTGTCTCCCACTTTATCTAAATAGGTTGTAGTAGGAAATCAGGAAAATACTGTTATAGATGAAGAACACGGGAAAAAATTTGGAAGACAGTGCATATTGTCCGCAGGACTTATGTGCACACATATCCCTGTATGATAAGATTACAATTTGATGATTTAAGACTTAAAAGTAAAATAAAATCTGACTGGGGGTTAAAATGTCCAACATCATCATAATACCAAATAGCATGCTAAAAATACATCAATGAGCTTCTGGCATTTTTCCTACAAACATGGGCTAAATTGATTAACTGAGGTCTGCAAAGCAACAAAATTGACTTTTTCCAAATGTGTTGATAGATTACACATGTGCAAGGAGGCTATGTTTACCTGGGACACGGTCCTCCTTACTGTCCTCCACATTTTCATATTCAGAAGGCAGTTCGTCACAGAGAAATCTCCCTGTAAACAGGAGGACAGACCAGAAAAACCTGCAGTCAAACAGCAGCCCCACTGTCCTCTACTGGCTTTTCCCATTGGGAACTAACTCAGTAACACAGAGTTAGTGTTTCTAAGAAGAGACGGGGTAAATACTGCATTGAATTCTTTCTATTTAGCTAAACAATGATAAGTTTTTATCTTTCCCCAGGTACAGTGTCCCTAAGGGTAATTTCACTTATTGCTCTGAGGTGTGAAATCAAAATGGTTTTTTTTATAGCAGATTGCTGTGCATCCATTACTATCTGAGAAAGCACATCCAGTTGTTTCACGGAGTCGGTAATGACAACCTGTGAATACACATTCTGTATCAGTGTATTTGTTCACTTGTTGAGACTTTAGTATTGAGTGTGCAACAGTGTGCTCTCCTGTCTCTTGTACAAGAGGGGATGCTGTCATGGCTCAGGGCCAGTGTGTGTGTCAACTCACCTCTCACAGGGGCACAGTGGGCCCCCTCTACAGTCAGTTTGAATGGAATTTCTTGGTAGACATTCATGGGTTCGATCTCTGCTTCAGCTAAAACTTTGGAAAGAACAGACAAGGGGACACATAGAATTATGTAAATCTTACAAACATTTAATTTTTTGTCATATTTTCTTATAGGTGTTTTTAACAGAGGGGAGACAAAACCAGTTGTCACTGCATAGCTGCACACTGTTGCAACCAGACCGACAGCAGCTCAGAGACTATGGCTGTCCCGGGACCCATAGATTTCCCATGAATGATCACATTTCTCCTGAGGCTCCTATTCAAATACAATGGCCATCTGTAAATAAGTCTGTTATCCTATCAATCAGCCACTCTGTCTACCCATTGATCAAACACAGCATTTTTTATAAAATCCCTGAAACGCCACTGAAAAGGTGCTCTGTCACTGAGATAACTGAGCTGCTACTAGAGACATGCTAGCATTGAACCTCACACCCAAGAGACCCCGGACCCTGAGGTCTAAGACCTAAGACCTGGAACTGGCCAGCACTGTTGCAGTGGCTTCTTGCCCTGCCTGGTCCTGTTTTTTCCAGTTCCTGTTCATCTTCCTCAGTTCCTTCAGCCTCCGGAAAATACAACTGGATTCCCTGCCTGCCTGTGTGACACAGCTTTCAGCACCAGCAGGCCTCATCATAACACAAATTCAATGTGATGAACTGCAAACAAATATTTGTCAGGTTAAGTTCCTTCTTTTTGTATCTTATTGGAAGACCTTTGTTGCTCCTTAAAATTCTTATTTGTGTATCATGCACATTACATACTGTATGTAGGGCAGAAGAGAATATTCTCAAGGATCACGATGTGAATACAAGAAAGCAGCCTAGTCCATAGTCTAGCAATTAAGTAGCCATTTCAGAAACAAAGGATAAGAGGACACCATCAGTTGTCCTAATTTGGTATGGTGAAGAACTTTTCAATGTGTACATAGTGAGCACACATAGAAGACTCTGACCAAGAAAAGGGACCTTAAATAACATTTCAGCAAATGAAAACATAAGAACACCCAAGAGCAGCAGAGCAGCACAGAATGAAGTGAACGAAGAACCACACACTGCAGCAAAACCCAAAGCCCCATAAGCTTGAGCTGTCATCTTCCCAAACTGAAATCCCACAAAGAATCCCTGGATCATCATTTATTGTCATGTAAAAGCTCTGTGAAAGACAGCACACATGTCTTTTGTGAAAGTCTGAATAGATCAGAGCTGAATTCTGAATAGATCAATGTAAACCTGTTGCTGCTGCACAGGTCTGGACACCCTGTTTGGAGTCTATGACTTCCTGAACCTCACCTGGGAAGATTCTCTCAACTTGTTAGGGTGATATTTAGTTTGAAATGAAATGTGAATAGATTCTTTCTCATTGAGGTTTAGTATTCTTTGATTATTAAGATATACAGTTGAACATAAACTGATGTAATAACTCAGGCTTGCATGTACAATTACTTTTACATGTGTAATAAACACAAACACCATTTCAGGATTCTCTTCTCAAGGATTTCACAATTGGACTCACTCCTTACCTTTACGCAGTTTCTTGTTCTGCAGCAGCTGCCCGACTAGCAGGACCAGCAGCACAAAGACCAGAGCTCCCAACGGGAAGAAGACCACAGCCGGGACAGTCCAGCCTCCTGCCTCCTGCTTTGGCTGTCTGGGTGATTTAGTGACCCCTGGTAAAGCCAGGAAAGGAGAAGAACTCAGAAGGGGAGATGTAGTGTTGGTTGAATACAAACCCTCGAAGCTTAAATCAGATGAACCCAACAGAAGGTCAACCCACCCTCTCCACCAGACCAGTAAAACTGTTAGTGTCATGCCAAGAAGAGAGAGAAAAGGTTTCTGCACTGCATATGTGAAGAAGCAGATGTTTGGAGAATAAGGATGATTTGGAACAGGAAAGCCTTGTAATTTACTTGTTGCTGCTGCTGGAGTAGCTGCTGTAACTGTTGTAGTTGTCAAACCTGGGAAAGAGAAAAGAAAAGCTTGTTTTAGAGAAATCAAGCATGTGGTCTAGCTGTCTATCCAGATTTAAATCCCTTTACATTTGTCAGAGAAGTCAAGAGAATTCACACATGGGGATCAATGCAGGAGAACCTAGATAGGCCTGGGCTTGAATCACTTCCTGCAACTAAGTTAATTGGCTTAATAAGAGCTGAATGTTGCCCCTGCTTAGAATGATCATGAAATAAAGGAAATGACATGGCAGAACACGAAACTCCTGCAGAGATAAGAATCCCTGTTTGTAATGTATTGAAAATCCTCCATCCCTCCAATCTTACCCGTACAGGTAACCCCTGCGTCCTCCTTGTGCCGACAGTCACTCTGATTCAGTCCAGAGTGCCAGCAGTCCCACAGGTGAAGCTCACTGCCCCTGCAGTTCACCTCATCCAGCCAGATGGTGCCACTCCCTGGTCCGAATGAGGCCTCTATTGCTGCGCTCACAGCTGTCTGCAGACCACCTGGGCATCCTGCAGGTCCCAGGAGTCGTCACAGACTGTCCCCCAGGAGCCCTCGTACCGCAACTCCACCCGGCCAGAGCAGGTAGTGCCTCCAGCCAGGCGCAGAGCCTCTGATGATGAAAAACCAGAACAATGTAAGAACCTCAGAGATCTGATTGAATGCAGACTTTAAAGGAGCGGTGCCTGTTGGTTAATCATGGGGAGTGTTTGCTTTGCAACGTTTGATTGAATTATCCCATGCTAAGATGATTCCGCTTCTGGGGTCACAGCGGCTGTAAACTAACCTGTGCAGTGCTGCTGAGTGGGGTCCTCAGAACAGGGCCTGTGGTTGCTGGAGGCTGGAAAAACAGGATTTTGTTGAGGCTGCAGAATGGAGACCTGGAAACTGTACCTGACAAGACCTTTTATAACACTTCAGTTATTACTGCTATATAGCATTACATTACAATACATTACAATAGCAGCATGTACAATAATAAATGAGGGTTAAACTGCTGCTGACTCACATATTTAGACTGAAAGTTTTGCTACAGCTATAGGTGACTAGGAAGTGCCTCATTTTTAGATACACTTTGTGATATCTGGCAGAGTAAACACTTCTAGCTAAGATGTGGAGGATCCCCTGATCAATAATAATTGCAATTTTAACGTGGTATACCTAGGTAATTAAGTCACAGGTTAATGATTGTCAATGAGCAGTACAAAAACACACCATATAAGATCACATAAAGACCACAGGGAGTCATATTACTATTCAATATGACATATGACTTCTATGTGGTTAATTCTTCTTTGTGGTTAATTTTTTCATCATGACACTGGATAGGCTACAGCTCCCGTAAGACTATAAATTGGAAGAAGTGATTAGAAAATGGATGGAGAGATGATTTATTGAAGTCTGCTTTTGATGAATTGTTAAAGCTGAAGGCAGAACTCTTTATTAAATTCTTAACATGTTCTTTGAATTGCAAAGCCTTTATTTCACTCCTTCATTAGTCTCTCATTCCATACAGTTCATATATGTTCTAGCATGGAAGAATCAATATGGACTTCTTTTATGACAGAGAAAAGCATGAGATCTTTTTGCCTGAGCAGGTGATGTTAGCCACTTCCCGTTCTGTGCAGTCATTCTGACCCCAGGGAAAGGAGGGACACTGCCACAGGGTGGAGTCATGTTTGCGACAGGAGACAAAGTCCAGCCATTTGGGATCCGGGCTCAGCCTAGAGTTTGTCTCTCTGATGGTGCCCTTGTCTCCACAGCCCAGCTGTTTACAGATCACTGCAGCTGTAATGTCCGTCATGGCGTTCTGACACACACTGCCCCAGGTGCCATTGTAGTAAACCTCTACCTATCCTGAACAGCCTGCAGACAGCCTCAGCTGCTTGTGCTCTGGGAAGAAAGTGAGAAACCGAGAAAGAAATCACTCTTACATAAACAGCTTAACCTTATTTTAATACAACAGTTAAAATTCTCAAAAACAATATTGCTCTACAATATATTTCATATTTAGGTCTGATCTGAAGCATTTATTTCAACATAGAGCCCTCAGAGTCACAAAACCTTTATGGATCAACATTTCCACACCTGTGAAAATAATGGCAAATATAATAATATAATATTTTAAGTTTTCAAAGTCTACATGTTCGTGATTTATTTCATTAAGTGGCACAATCAAATGTTGATATCTATTACAAAATGTATATATATGTGTGTGTCACGTAGCACTGACACAAAATATAAATGATCTCCAGAGTGCGTCTGTGCCAAGATTGCCTCTATCATCTGATATTCTTTCTCTCCCCACTCACTCCTGTCAGCACTGTAGGCTCCACATTGACCAAGAGTCCACTTTCACACATTACTCTCCACCTCTTCAGCCCCAGAAGCTTCAGTATGTTTTTCTGAGGTCTAAATGAAATTAGAATTTTTCCCCCAGTTTTAAATCTTCAGCAGATGGAAACATGTTTTCCTCTAATATTTGTTGTACTTGGCTCTGTCCATTTTTCCTAAGGTCTTAATGATTTCCTAGTCCCTGCTGAAGAGAAGCAACACTGCCATGCTTGACTTGTTGGTAGTGTTTACTGGGGTATGTTGGATCTGTGCTTTGTATTTAGATCAAATGTCCACATTTAGTGTCATCTAACCTCCACACCTTGCTGCATTTTGGTCAATCAGTCAAACTCAATCAGTTTTTTTTGTAAATCTCTTATGGGATTTGAGATGGGTTTTTGAATTATATCCAAACTCCCTATGTTGAGGAACAGGGATATTTTTTGACTCATAGACATTTCCTCCCATTCCAGCCTCTTTTTCAATTTATTCTTTTACACCTTTGCACAGATTTCAAACATAAAAAATAGCTCTCTTACCTGAACACAGGATTCTCACGTCCTCTTTGTGTCCACAGTCGTGCTGTCCCCACCCTGCTGAGGGACATTCCCACAGAGATGACTCGTTCCCCAGACAGCTCACCTCGTCCAGCCAGATGGGTCCAGTTCCCTGGCTGAAGGAGGCTGGCACTGGGGCACTGAGGGCCGTCCCACACTGGAGCTGCCTGCACACCACCTGAGAGTCTGCCAGGTCCCAGGAGTCATCGCAGACTGTCCCCCAGGAGCCCCTGTGATAAACCTCCAGCCTCCCAGCACAGTCACCTCCTGCCCCAATCAGCCTGAGGGACAGCTGGTCTAGGAGCAGAGAATTAGAGGTCAGGGGTCAGAGATCAGTGCAGTACTAAGAGATCACCATGACCTGCTGTTACAGTACAAGTTGAAGATCAGCTCAGCCCACTAGGCAAAGCAGATACAGTACAAGTACAGTGGTTCTTGACTTTTGATTAATTTAATATATCTAGTACTTGTAACAGACTCCGTGTTGATCATCAGCACTATACCAGATTTGTTACTGTTGTGATCCAATGTTGAGCACAGAGACAATAGCTTTACAGGCGACAAACTGCTGTATTCAGGTAGATGTGTTTGCTGTAGGTCCCAAAGACCCAGACTGTGTGTGTGAGACACAGAGCAAACTATAAACACACAAATGCACAGATTCATCAGGGATTGAACTGAGCAAAAGAGGTCAACACATGAGAGCCCTGTAGATACAGAACAGGGGCTAATTCATACCTGGTGTTTCTGAAAGAGGAACAGCTGAAGAAGGGAAACCTGTCAAACACACAGAGAGAGAAATCAGACAGTGAGCAGTGTGTGAGAGGAGCAATTTAACACCATTCATTAAACTACAATTGAAACGGATAGACAGTCTTCATTCTCTCTTTACCTGCTCCAGGTGAATCTCTGGTCATATTTGATTCTGTAAAAGAAGAAATGAGCTCATTTCAGTCCACAGGAGTGATGGTTCACCAGTGCAGTGTCAGCTGTGTGTGGGGTTGAACTGTACATAACATCTGTAATCATTGACTTTCTGAGACTCACTTTTTCAGCCTCCTGTTTAATAGGGCTCTATTAATTAAACTAATTAAACAGTTCAGGTGTTAATTACAGGATTCTGAGATCCAAGACTTTCTTTCATTTTTAGGACTGTGATCTCAATATAAATATAAAAAATATTTTTGTCCACAGTAAATTTTTGTACCTAATCATCTGAAAGAAAATGACTATGAAAATGATTACCCCTTTAGGTAATGTTTCAGTTATATATGACATAATTAAATTATGCTCACATGCTTTAAGGAATATATTTTTTCTGGCTGCATGTAACAGAGCAGGTATTCAGTAAACAATGAAGACAGTGTGCTGCTGTGTGTAAGCAAAGAGGGTGTCACTGTGTTTTAAACACCCAATTCTCACCAGAGCAGAAGACTCCTGCGTCCTGTCCAGGAGAGCACACTGCTCTCCCCCATGAGGAAACAGCGCAGTGTGAGAGATGGATCTCATTGCCCCGGCACTCAAACACATCTGCCCTTACTGGTCCACTGCCCTGTCCAAACCAGGCCTGCCCTGGCACTGCTACAGCCTTCCCACAGCCCAGCTGCTGGCAGAGAACAGTGGCATCTCTCAGGTTCCAGTAGAAATCACACACTGTGCCCCACTCCCTGTAGAGCCACTGTAACTCCACTCGCCCAGAGCAGGAGTCCGAGCCATTCATCAGCCTGAACCCTGTGTATCCTGCACAGGAAAAACAACAAGAGGAAAAGTGAGACTCCTTGTGAGGGAAAAGAGGTGTGTGTGTGGAACTGGCCACTCTTCTGGGCTCAGTTACCGGTCTATATGAAAAGCCAGGAGGAAAAGGGTTTCTGTGTTTGGGCTATAGTTGGAAAGGAGGGAGAGTGAGTAGTTTTCATTAGAAACTGATTGGGTGTTTTACAGGCTAGTGGACTCAGTAGGGCTTGAGAAGATATAACTTCAACTACATCACAGGTGCTGGACAGATGAGCTATATGGTAATTTGTTTTCCAGGCTTAATGGGGTGTAGCGGCGAGGCTTATTAATAAGAAAGAATTAAGTGTTTCTGAGCTTTCCCAAATTAGGTCCCATCTCTGTTCATCTCTGTGGTGCAGCCACAGAGAAACTATTCATGCAGGCTGATTTAAGGTTTCTTTTGATAAGGTTTCCTAGGACAGCTCCCAAAGGGGGATGCACTTAGCTAAGCCTGGCTATCATGATCAATGGTCATCCATTGGCGCCTATCTGTCTAGGGAGTGCCAGATGGACATCTGGACTCCATTCCTAAGTGTCAGGAGTAAGTGACTCATATCTCACCTTGATCAACCAATCAGGGACTGGTAGGGCCGAGTAACCCACGTGGGACTCTGATGCCCATGGAACTTTCAGCCAATGAACGAGCTGAAGTTCCTCCAGGTAAAAACAGGCAACACAGAGAGCCTGAGAGATTCAAAAGATTTAGAAGAGATTCAGTGGACTTCTGTGGACTTTTCTAAAGGGAATTCAAAGGAGAATTCCAGGGCAGGACAGCCCAGGAGCAGAAGGCTCCCAAGGGCAGGACATTCTCGCAGCGTGCCTCCTGACCATCCTGAGACTCAGCCCGGACAACCACGGAACGGCCAGTGTGTCTGATTGCCAGAACTTTCCTTTGTTCTAAGAGTCTAGAGCGGAGGTTGCCAGAGAGTAACCAGAGGATCCACCCGAGGTTAGAATCAGCAGCAGGCCTCGTGAACAGGTCAGAACTGTGGACAGCTGAATCACTATTCAGAACTAGCTCTTCATCAGGAACGAACCGGTCCTCTTCCTGACTTGCTGGGACCCACAGTCATCTTTTCTCCTGTGCACAAACTTTGCTAGTTAAAGCCAACACTAACTAGCCGGTCAGTGAGCATCAGCAGCGCACCGTCGCAAGCCGCACAGCACAGCCTGGCACGGAGCCAGAGAGCGCGGATTGGACAGCAACAAGCCTGCAGCTGATTGTTTGTGCCTGCAGGAGATATGAATCCCCAGAAATTGGATGAGTATTCAACTTCAATGCATTACAGCTCAAGAATTCAATTGTTATCCAAACCAGTTGATATCAATTTAATTCCTAAGAGTTATGTACTTGTTTTGAGTATCTAATGTAGAAGTTATAACCAAGTTCAATTACGAAACGGTCTAAATGAATGATATATCGAATGTATGTCCTCTTGATATATGTAACTCTTCGTAACTGATTGAATATATACCTTTTGTATTTTGATAACCCTCTCGATAAGATCTGTTAGGTTTATATGCATATTCTATATATTAATAAATGTATCCTCGTGTATTAGTACCTGTGTGTGTGCGTTGTTTGAGTTATGTCGCATGGTTGGATTCTAAAGCCATCAAAAGAATTAACTTTGTGATTTACTGCTACAATTAATAATTGTCACAGTAAATGCCCAAACCCTACAGAACTGGTGCCTTCAGAGAGCCACTACATTTACATTTTGGCTATGGCAACGTTACAGGGGTTAAAGTGAGCTGCTGAGTAACAGGACTGTCCAGGTGGACCAGGGCTGTCTGGAGGTGTTGGGAGGTACAGGTTGTGTCCTGATGTCAATTGATTCCCTGAACTGTACTGAATCATATGATTTAGCTTACTGAGAAGTGTGGAATTGCTCAGCTCTACACAGGGCAGCAGCTGATAAACTGCCTGCCCTCTCCTATACTGACCACACACTTACAGTATCCACACAAAAAACACATGCCCCCAGACCATAACTGGGTACAATTGAAAACATACAAAAACTAAGACAATGACTGGACAAGTGAAGTTGCATACAGAATTAATACATAATTAAATTATGGTGGAAGCAAAAATTGGAAATGGAAGCTGCCATTTTGCCTCTTTCCCCTATTTTACATACAAAACACTGTATAGTTTACAGAACCTGAAACTAATTCTCTGCATGAGAACAGTGAATAAGAGAAAATAAGTTTTCAAACTAGTAACAAACCACACTGCAGTTAGACACAGCAGAGAAAACTAGCCATGCCTTGACATAGTCAACTGCATTGTCAGCCTAAAATGAAAAAAGGGTGAGCAGGTATCTTCCTAGCTGTTACTGTCCCAAATTGTGAATTTGTTGTGAGAGATGTTTTACTTTTGCAAAAACAGCTTCAGATTTTACCTATCAAGGCCTGAGCCTCAGCAGTAACCCTGTGCTCTAATTCTTGTGTTTCTCCACCAATCTCCAAGCAAGAACCATCAGAAGCTATGGAGCTAAATCATAGGTTATAATAGAGAAACTTCCGGCAAGCACAAAATCTTGTAGTCTTGATATGGCCTTATAAAGTACTCAAGGCAAACTGATGCTCTCACCTGAACAAACAATGCTCACATCATTTTTGTGTGTGCAGTTCTGGTGCTGTGTGGTGGAGGTTGGACAGAAGGTCAGATGGGTTTCATTGCCCTGGCACTGGATCTCTTCGGGCCAGACAGGACCCTGCCCCTCTCCAAAGTTAGTTCCACCAAATATGGCTTTAGGAATCCCACAATGCTCTTGCCTACAAATGACCGCTGCATCCTTCCAGTCAAGGTCGGTGTCACACACTGAGCCCCAGGTCAGATCAGGCATGATCTCGACGCGCCCAGAGCAGGGATGACTGCCATTCACCAGCCTCACTCTGTAAAGATCTATATTTAAAAGTAGAAACAGATCTGCCATGAACACTATAAAACTGAAGGGAGTTAAAATAAGATTAAGTAAATATGGAGATAAAAAGTTGTCACAAAAAAATAAGCTGTGAGACATTGGTTCTGTGAGTAAGATAAAAGTTGTGTTATGCAGAGGTGAAGTATGGCTTGTATGGTGAGGTGTGTTGGTGTGTCATGAAGTAAGGTATGATAGTGTGTGTTGATATGAGAAGTTATGAAACAGTGGCATCACTGAGCGGAAAGAAAACTGACTGAATTTATTCAATGAACACAAAAAGGGACAGCAAAAATTTAGTATAATTCATTATTCATTGGTTTAATAATTTATAAACTTTTTATTTCCATCACCTTGTAGAAAGTGATGATTTGTAAAGGAGTGATTTTACACACAAAGGCTCATGTGCATTGATACTGTATAATGTATAATACAGTTTACTATATATGCTTAACACCTGAGATCCAGTTCAGTGCTACAATCCAAATTGTAAAATAATATGAAGAAAATGGTGACCTGAATGGCTGACCTGTCACAAAAAAAATAAATTGAGACATATTGGTTCTGTGAGTAAGATAAAAGTTGCTGTTTGCGGAGGTGAAGTTTGCTGGTTTGTATGGTGAGGTGTGTTGGTGTGTGAGAAGTGAGGTGTGTTGGTATATTATTAGCTGAGTTTTATCATTGTGTTATCAATTTGAGGTGAATCTCTCAGCAGAGATGTGTTCAACTCACCATCATAGCAGATGAAAGGGGAAAGGACAGTGCAAAAATTATCATTCCATTTTCCCCTATTACTGTCGTCTAAGAACACAGTAGCACAGTCTTCAGTTCCACCAGCATTGTTGGGTTCACCTCTAGCCCAGTTCTGGAATGACAAGCTCTCCTGGTCTGACCATTTCCAGTCCCCCCTGTAGAGACCGATCCACACTTCATTCCCCTTCGCTGTCTCTTTGATCTTCTCATTCTCCCTCTGGTTCCTCACACTGACCAGGTCTGTGTGCCTCTCTCTACAGAATCTCTGAGCTTCTGGCCAGCTTTTTTGTTCCCAGATCAGAACGTATGTCAGCCCATTGACTGTTTTATCTGAATAGACAAAGAGTGTGTGAATATGTTGACTATTTTTATAAAATATATGAAAAATCAATACGTATTTTTTATTATTCTATAATTTTGTTTTCAAGGATCCTTAAATTCATGTCTTTAATGTTTACAAATTGAAATACTGTCATGGTTAACTCTTCATCTTTCATGTTATTGTCAGATTGTAATATGTCAAAGCTTCTTGCTACAGGTTTCTAAATTTGTGTCCTCTGCCACCAGGAGGGATCATCTCAAAAGTCTGTGACAATTGATGACACAAATATCACCTTAATTCCAACACTGCCAGAGTGTCACACCAGTGTTTAATGTTTGACGTGGTCTGTCCTAGTCTTTGGATCCTTTCTGGGAATGGAGCTTTTCTTCCTAGGTTTTTCTTAACTTCGTTCTACTCACACAAGTCACTAGATTTTCAAACCAGCTCTTCAATCTCTGTCTCCATTAATCATCAGGCAATGGAGTATTCAATCTAATTAATTCTGTGTTGAACAAAGGTTAATCAGCAGTTCACTAATCAACTAAATAAAGCAGTTAAATAATCTTTAAAAACTATTTCTGTGAAAACTTTCATGTGGGAAGAACTGAAATTAACGAAGGAAGAGGTGGAAGGAGTGAGCTTTGAATGGGTGCATTGTGTCGGTAGGAGGAAACTGGGAAGAAGCCCTGTATTAACCAAACCCTGGCCTGTAGTGGCTCGGTTTTCGAGCTACAAAATGAAGGTGATAGTAATGGAAAGAGGAAGAGAGTTAAAAAATAATCATTGATTAACCATCAATTCTCACCAGAAATTGTGGCCAGAAGGAAAAGGCTGTACCCCATTATGAAAAGTAACCGGCAAGGAGGTGTTAAAGTACGTCTCATTCTAGATAAATTATATGGATGACAAGCTTTTTAAAGATCCAAAAATTACTACATGGCTGTAAGTAGTAAAATACCATAATCAACGTTTTTCTTGTATTTGTTTGATACATGGACTCTTGTAAACATAGGCATGGTCAAGTTAATCAATTTAAATAAAAGTGCCTGTAATCTAGACTATATTAAACTGCTCTGGGGTCACTGGCGAGTCTCATTTTGTCCTAAAATCAATTGGGATTGAAATTTGGGAAGATAGCCTTGCCCTCAGAGTACAATATGTTTCAAGATATGAAATGTAACAATGTTCACAAAATCACTCTTGTGCTTTTTTATGTACATGACTTTTTGAAGCTGTAAAGCTATATTAATAACAGTTAGATTTAGATACTGGTATAATGATTAACTTGGGTGAGTAAAAAGCAAGGTTTTTTTTTCAGCTTCATGATCAGTAAGGGAAAGGTTGGGGGGGGGAAGGGAAGGTTGAAGGAAGGGGAATGGAGGGAGGGGGGTGGGAGCTAGAGACAGCATTTTGGAGGCAACACTTTGGTGGTCTGGATATACAACATTTTAATCTACTCTCTTACTCTTACACTGGATTTTTTATGCTTAATGGATAATTGTCTTAACATTGTGACATGGAATGTTAAAGGTTCAAATAGTATAACCAAACACAATAAGATATTAAATAGTTTGAAGAGGTTAAAAACACAAGTAGCATTCCTGCAAGAAATTCATTTGAAAACTGAGGATGTGCATCACATGTGTAGATACTCAGCTGGACAGGCTACTGGATCCAGAGTTTCATCAAAAACAGTGGGGATGCCATTCTTATTCATAAACCTGCTCCCTTTTTACTCAAAAGTAACATACAGGATCAGAATGGTAGATTTATTTGTTTAACTGGTAAATGGAACTCCAAGTTAGTGACTTTTGTTAATGTGCATGGTCCTAATTTAGATGACCCAATATTTATTACAAAGATAGAAGCTGAATTAGTAAGGTCGGCAAACACATATTATTCTTGGAGGAGACTTCAATATAGTAATGAATCCTAGTGTAGACAAAACTGAGAAACAAGTGAAAAAACCTTCCAAAGCAACTCTAGCACTTCACAAATTGATCAAAATTATCAGATGTATGGAGAGTCCTCCATCCCTCAGAAAGAGACTATACTTTCTTCTCTGATAGACACAAATCCTTTTCCGTAATTGATTATTTCTTTATTTCTCAAAATATCATGCAACACACCAGGGATGCAGTTATTCATCCTAGAACCATCACTGATCATAGTCCTATACAGTTAATACTTTCACTACCTGACGTAATAACACCATTAGGAAGATGGAAAATTAATAACTCCCTACTACAAGAGGCTGATAGCTGATAGAGGCTGAAGTAGAGTAGTTTATTCAAAATTTTATGGAAACCAAATTCCAAATTCTGTCTCTGACCCTAATATTATTTGGGAATCACTCAAGTGTTGTTTAAGGGGAGAATTCATTAGAATTGCTACTTTTCATAAAAAGCAAAGGGAGTCAAAAGAAGGTTGCCTACTCACCATAATGAAGGCTATACAGCTCAGATTATCAAAAAAAAAACAAAGTAATGAACAAGACTGAGGTAATTTGATACAAGTACAGCTACAATATAATGAGTTATTAAGGATAAAAACAGAGTTTTACATTAAGTAGAGCTCAACTTAACTTCTGTGAAGAGGGGGAAAAAGCAGGGAAAATGCTTGCAGCCAGGTTAAAAAAGAGCTGTACAGTATACACAGTACTACTAGCAGCATCAAGAAAATGGATGGGTCAATTACCCAAGATCAGAAAGAAAGAAATTAAACCTTTGTTAGTTTCTTGGAAAAATGTATATTCATCTGAAGCCTCTAGCACAGTGGAAGATATGCAGTTCTTTCTTGCAGATACAGAGATCCCAAAATTTAGTACAGAAGATAGAAATATTCTTGAGTCACCTCTCACTCTATCAGAAGTTAAAGAAGCCATTGCTTCCTTTTCTCACAATAAATCACCTGGACCCAATGGATTTACAGCTGAGTTCTACCAGACATTTCAGTCCATAATTAGTCCAATCTTACTGCAAATATTTAATAATATGTGGTTAACAGACAAGACTTCTTTAATAACTCTTGTACAGATGCAGCCGTTCAAAATGCACGGTACAAACCTGTACCGCACGCAACTACTCACGTTATACCGCGGTACGTGATTGGCTGGCCAAAGTGACTGACAGGGACACTTGTGGTGCATTGGTTGGTAGTGAAAAGATTTAATAATTTAAACTCTTTACTATGCATTTTTTTAAACTGTTTAGTATTGAATATTTATATGGAATTTTACAACTAAAGGGAAATTTTAGTAGCTGAGCATAAAAAGAAGAGGAGCATAACGCGTCTGATAATCATAAACGATATTAATTTAGGAACATAAACATGTTGTGTAAACTGTATATGGCTGGTATTGGTATTTTAAAGAAAAAATACACACCGGTATTCCACTTTCTCCCTAAACATTTTAAGCATCAGTCTTACATGTGGTTATTTTGGAAACGTTTTTACGTGCTCCTTCTGACCATATTAAGTTTATATACTTTGTGAGAAGTGCTAATGTTTTAACCTTTTCTGCAAATACGCTCGTTATCGGAGTAAACAAAAGCATACTTTTAGAATTTGAATAATAGGGAATATAATATGGAATTGTGTATCTAAAGAAATTAATAACAATATATTTATATTCATAGACAGTAGCTCAACAAGTAGTATAATACACTTTCTATGTGTGCTTCAGTTTCACTATTTACCATGTAACTGTCTGTGATGTGAAGGTTTAAGCGTGTGCATTGTAAGCCTGAGGTCCTCGGGACAAGTCCTGTTGTCACCATCACTTTTCTTAACAAATAAACATTTCTTTGAAAAACTAAAATAGCAAATGTTATGGACACAACTGTATATTGACATTTTTTATATTTCTAAATATCACAACTGTTCGAAGCTACCTCATTTATTAATAACAACAAATAATTTGAAGCTGCTACTACTGTTGTTATTACTGATAATAAATATTATCGGCACTATATTGAATTTGTTGGTATTTCTAAATATCACAAAATGTTCAAAGTTAAGTGATTATCATTTTCCATGAATACTTTCGCTCGTTATCACAGTAAAAGAAACTTTTCAGAATTTAATTATTTAAGCAATAAGGCACTCGAGGCCTGTGCCACAGTTAAAAGGTGTTGTTAGGCCCAACGCGATAGTCCCTCGTTGCAACACAACGCAGAAACACAGCCACAAGTAACATTTGCTAGCAAATAGAGGGCATTAGCTAGCCAATATGATAAATAGAGGGGAAAAAAGCAATTGGGGAAAAAAAGACCTGCTGATCTGTTCTACATACCAGGAATAGAACAGAAGCACGTTAAAGCCAGAACCCATGTAAATTACTAAGTTAAAGACTTTGATACATAAAATATTTATGATGAAGGTTGTGTACTTTTGTCCAACTGAGCAATCTTGCTTTTATAAAATATACCTACTTTTTAATGTATAATGATTAACATGCTGTAATACACAGTTTAAAATTAAAAGTCTAAAGAGTATACAACTTAAATTCTTAATTGGATAAAGATTTTCCCTCAGCAGTGAACAGGATTCGAAATCTGGTGTTTTCTGGCGACAGCTCAAATGCTGTACATGAGAGGCTAAGCTTTATTAGCTCCATCTGGCAGTGATTCCGGATAATAATATCATGACTGTGGTAAAATGCAGTATGATGCGTTATGATGCAACACACCCACCACATTTTACTGCAGCATACCTAGCTCGTTTTGAATGGCTGCATCTGTATACAGTATAAGAAAGGCAAAGATCCATAATTTTGCAGTAGTTACCACCCAATAAGCTGAATGAACTTGGACAATAAGATTCTAGCTAAAGTACTCGCTAATCAGTTAGGTAAGGTGCTATCAAAAATCCTACATCCCGATCAAACATGATTTATGAAAAATAGATATTCTTCAGATAATACAAGAATGCTGTTTAATGTGATTTATCACACTTAACATAGTAAATCAACATCAGCTATATGCACACTGGATGCTGAGAAGGCCCTTGATGGAGTTGAATGGAAGTACTTATTTAATGTGCTAAAATTGTTTGGTTATGGCCCATATTTTATTAAATGGGTTGGAATCTTATACAGTAGTCCACAGGCATCTATAGTGACTAACAGCTGTATATCCAAACCTTTTTGTTTATATAAAGGCACCAAACAAGGGTGTCCCTTTCACCAAGACTAACTATACTGTCAATACGAATTAATTGGTCAGTATGGATTCAAGTAGCTGTTAGTAAATTGGGTCATGTGATTAGAGATAACAAATTGTTGTCCTTTTCTGAATTATCTCATCAAACATCTCTTCCAGCAAAATAATTTTTAAATTACTCAAAACTTAAAAGTTTACTGTCTTAAACCTTTCCGTTAAGTGGATTAAAACAAGAACTGGATAATTACAGCAATAAACTATTGCAGACTAACATACAGGTGAAGGCTCAGACATTTTACAACCTTCTCAATGCAAGATCAGGCAAGTCTTTTGATAATTGTGCATCTCAGTAGACAGTTGATCTACTGTATGTGTAGGGTAAGAGGACATAGACTGGGATACTGTTTGGCATAATATTAGTTATCGATTTAGAGCTATACATAACAAACCGCTTCAGTACAAATGTTTAAATAAGTATAACTCTTTTATACCCAAGAAAAATTTAAAAAGATGAAGTGGCATAATACAGGAATGTGTTCCAAATGTAACACACATAAAGTATCACTATTGTACTTATTATGGTATTGTCAGGACCTCCACAGAGGGGAAAGCTCTCAGTCACATAAATATCTCAATTCCACTTACTCCCATTACATGTATCCTTGGTGATTTATCAAAGGTTAAAGAAGTAATTCAATATAAAAATACTTTTTTGACTCTCTGTATTATTGCTAAAAAAATAATATTGCAAAAATGGGTGGACAGTACAGGATCCTCGTACAAAGAATAGATTAAAGAAGCTGTATTACAAGTTAAATTAGAAATTATTTAATATAATTTACAGGGTAAACTTAATGAGTATAGGAATGTCTGGGGCCCATTAGAGATGTACTTTAATGGCACCGGATGTTAAGAATATTAGTAGGAAGTTTTTGAATTAATATTGTTTTGTGAATTTAAGATTTTTTTTATTGTCTAAATAGAACAAAAACAAGAGAGTGAAACAAAATAAAAATAAAGAAGTCATCCAAAGTTGGGGGTTGGAGGTGGGTTAAAAAAATAATTTCTTAAATCAAGTCAGCTCTTTGCTCTTACACTTCACCCAGCACTAGATCTTCACTAACAGCTAGTAACATGACTAGTCCTTATCTAACGAAGCTCATCTAGTTTGGGATACTACTCTAGAATCAAAACTTGTGTCCTGGACAAAAAAAACAGGCAGTTTATTGTTTTCTCCCTCACACTCTGAGATCTCCTCACTGTGTGCTATTGTCAAGAATATTCAACCTGTGTCATCTACACTTCTCTCTCATCTATGAGGGGAAAGTGTGATCTCCCACTGATATACAAAGCTTAGCTCCTTCAGGTACAAACACCTTCCTAATGCCTCCTTGACTTAGTCACGCAGATCCATTCCTAATGAGGCCTTGCCCTCATTCTCCTGCCAGCCTAGAGCCAAGGTGCGGACTGATGCCTTTCTCCTTCTAGCTGGTCTATTAATTATCCCAGAGGTGTGGGACCATGTAGACATGGCCAGGAATCCTTCAGCTCTCTGAGACAGGTTACCTGGACTGAATATATACTGTATGTCATTCATTGTGGTTTCTAATGAAGAATTGTGTGGCAAAATAGAAGAGTCAACCATGAGCATAGCGGTGTCAGTCCTTTTAAGGGTACTTAATAATAAACTTAACAATGGCAGGGATGGTTACCTTGATAGCAGATGAAGTATCTGGTGAAACTGCAGGGCATATCGTGCCAAGTACCCTGACTATCCATCGCTGCACAGTCTTCATTCATATTCCCACTATTGTTTGGCTCCCCGCTATGCCAATTGCGGAAAAGAGTCTCACCCTCCCTGTAGAAATCACTGCCTGTCAGGGACCACTGCCATTCTACATAAAGTCCTATCCAGGCATAGAATGTCTTCTCAGCATTGCTGAGAAGCCTGTCTAGCTGTTCCCTGCTGTGGTTGGAGGCCAGGTCAATGTACTTGTCTCTGCAGTAACGCTGAGCATCGGTCCAATTCAGCGGAGTGCTCACAAAGTGATACTGATGTGTGCGACACAAAGAGAGTTTGCAGAGTCCTGGAAATACACAACACAACCCACAAGAGGTTTCAGTCAAGCACTGCAACCACACATAAGTTAGGGTAACATCAGTCGATGAGGTTAGTTTAGGGTGGGAATCAACATTTCCACTTGTCTCATACTGTGTGATGTCAAAGTAACTTCCACATGTATCAAGGGTGAGCAGGAGGAGGAGTACAGAGACTGGTCAGCAGCTTTGTGGAGTGGTGTGGGGTGAACCACTTGGAACTGAATGTTACAAAGACAAAGGAACTGGTGGTAGATTTCAGGAGGAAAAAGGTCAAACCTACTCCTGTCTACATCCATGGGAGTGGCGTGGAGATGGTGGACTCGTACAAGTACCTGGAAGTGCACATCGACGATAGACTGGAATGGTCTAAGAACATCGAGGCCATCTATAAGAAGGGACAGAGCCGACTCTACTTCTTGAGGAGGCTCAGGTCCTTCAATGTGTGTAGTAAGATGCTACACATGTTCTATCAGTCGGTGGTAGCGAGTGCCATTTTCTACGCAGTGGTGTGCTGGGGTTCTGGGATTAGAGCAGTAGATTCCAAAAGGCTGAACAAGCTCATCAGGAGAGCAAGCTCTGTCATTGGGTCTGACCTGGACTCCTTGGAGGTAGTGGCTGAGAGGAGAATGATGTCCAAACTAGAGGTCATCATGGACAACTTCTCCCATCCCCTCTATGACAGGCTTGCAGGAATGAAGAGCACGTTCAGCAATAGACTGATTCATCCACGGTGCGACAGGGAGCGCTACAGGAGGTCATTCTTGCCGTCTGCCATAAGACTGTACAACGCATCCACCTTGCGTCTTGGCAGAGGCAACATCGACAGTGACCTGTATCTGGATTAAACGCATCTACACATCTACTGCTACATCTGTTCTCTTTCTTTTTCTTTTTCCCATTTACAACCACTTTCTGTGCAATATATGCCAGGGACCTGTGCAATACATTTATATTTATATCTACAGTTACATCTATATTTATATTCATATGTGTGATATGAGTGTGATACGATTTTCTGTGTACTGTTCTGTTCTAGTTTGTTCTTGTGCGTCTGGACTGTGAGTAACTCTTGTATTGTATTGTATGTATTGTACTATTATTATATAATTCATTACATTGTGGCTGTGTTGTGTGTGTTAAGCTGCTGTTGCACTGCAATTTCCCTCACGGGATCAATAAAGTATCTATCTATCATGAAAAAGAATTTTGATATTCGATGTTTTGGACAATCAGTTTGTGCAATTTGTTACTCACAGCTATGCCATTTGTCTATAAAAACAACTTTGAGTGCACCTTTACCAAATCATTCTTACCAACTGCAGATGATTGGTCGTTACTGGTTCTAATCATGTGACCCTAATGGTATTATGTATAATATTATTCATATTATTTAGCAAAAACACTGTGAAAGGGAGGACAGTAGCAAATTTGTAAAAAGCTACAAACTACAGTGAAGAAACTGGTAACAAAGATCAAGATTTGTAGCAGAAGACACTGACCTGAGAACAGTAGGATGAGAAACACACTCTTCTCCATGCTTCTGGATTTCCAGTCTGGAAATGTATAGAGGAACAAATATATCAAAAACATAGAATGAGAGAAAAACATTAACATTGTGACCATAGAATCGAAACCTACTTCTCTCTAGGTTTACACAGGTTAAGTGCATTTGTGTTCTGTCATTACTGGAGATGATGCTGATAGCCAACAGACACTGCTATCACTCAGAGCTGCTGTCCACCTGCTGTCACAAACACTTGAAGGCAACTTGAGAATGGAGGTTTATAGTGTTATAAAAGTGCAAGCAAAACGAGACCTAGTAAAGACATTTAACAATGGAAGGATCCGAGTTTTGTTAAGATACTGTACTAAAGGACTGATTGCATAAAAAGTAAAACAACTTGTTTCTGAAAGGAACAACTAAAACTATGTCTGGCTTTTTGCAGGGTGAGTGTATTTGTGCAGTAATTAGATAGCTGCATTAACTCAGTTTTCACATCTTCAAGGCACATACAGTGATAAATTATTATTGGTAATGAATTTTTCATGTCAAAGAATATTTTGTGGGCGTACAGTGCATCATGCAAACAGTATTATTTTCTATTTCCTGCATGTTTCACTTTACATAGGGGTTACTCAGGAATCTTTGATTTCCGAGTATGAAAGGCAAAAATAAAACAAAATGCTAAAATCCTGAAATAATGAGTAGTGCTCTGGAATGCGGGGATGACATTATCAGAAATAGCCATTGTGTAATATGAGGAAGAATCTAGTATAGTTCCAATGCTATGTAATAGTCACTTTCAAACACCCACTCATTGTAATAACAGAGGTGACCAGCTGTACTCAGACTATAAAAACTTCCAGCTATGAGAAGTTACACCTTCTTTGAATCTTCTTTAGTGTTCTTAGGAAAATTGAAAATGTTGTCACAAATTCCTTATAGTATACTATATATAATACTCATAGTATACTGTATATATATAATATCATGTATATATAATATTTACAGTATTATCTACATGGATTGTAGTACTATTTTATCTTCAGAAAATAATAAAATTGCTTAAGCTTATAGCCTGTTGCAATGTATAAATTGTATGAAAAATGTCTTATACCTTGTTCTTGCACTTTTTATAATTGTTTTGAAGTAAAATATTGTTATGTGTCTGGGGAAAGCACAGTGTTTAATTCCTGTCAAAGCATTTCTTAAATGTAAATAATGGCCATGGGAATATCTGCACAGCTGCCTGGTTTTATAATATCCTTAAAGGAATAAACATGAAATAAACATCCACTCCACAGTGTACCTGAAAATTCCATTCTACAAATCTTTACATTTGTATTATAAACACAAAATTTGAAAGCAATCAAGTGTTATTAAAAAGGTAATAAACAACAAATTTTAGATTATTGATATTATGAAGCTAAAAATGTATTTGCATCTTCCCTGACTGCTGGAAAATACATTAAAAAGTCTACTATACTCTTATACAGTAGGTTACATATAAACTATAGCAAATATCTGATTTTCAAATTGAAATGTCTAATATATTCCTTTTATAATTAAAATCTTAAAAAATATATAAGAAAAAAATACTTCATATGCATACTATATTGAAAAATTAAATAATTTATATATCACAATATGTTGAATATTCACTGTACATTCACGATTTCTTAAGCCCATTGTGGCTGGTGTGATTGACTCTACACTCAGTTGTCAGGGATCCGGCAGGTAGTTCTCCGGGGATCCTGTGCCATGAATTCTACAAAATGCAGAGGCAAACAATCCAAAATTGTAATTCTGAAGCAAGGTCGATAGGAGAAGCTTAACAAGAAAGAGCTGAGACAAACCGAGAAGACAATCCAAAAGGCAAAATCCAAGATCAAAAGGGAAAAGTTAAGTCCAAAAACAGGGAAATCCAACAAGAAAATAACACTCACTAGAAAACTCTAAGGGAGGGGGAGGGGGGGATTCAATAGTAAGCAAGGTTTAGGGAACTTTAAATAGTGAAAAGAGAGGGACATGGTTGGATAATTGGTTCAGGAGTGAGAATCTGTGGAATCTGGTGCCTGTGAGAATGTGATGGGCTCAGTTAGGAATGAGAGCGTGAAACAGTGGGTTTGGGAATGTAATGGCGTTTGCAAGGGCGAGTGCGGGGCGTGGCATCAGTATACTCAAAAATAAAACACCTGCTGGGCACACCGTTATACGATATGATACAATACGTATACCATAGGGTTTTAAAAGATTTCAGATTTGTTTTTGTTGTAACTGTTAATACAATGGCGAATATAAATGCAATGTTTATCACCTAATATTGCGAGTCTTATAAATATGCATGAGCTGTATTTAAATGAGTGGTTTTGTAATAAATCACATATACATTTTAATTAATGGCATATTTTGTCTATTGTATTGTTAAGTCACATTATTAGACAGTTTCTATATCCAGGCTGTTGTCACTGTGTTTGAACTCTCTGGACAGTCAGGGCTGCCTAACCTCTCTGGTCTGTGTCCAGTTTCTAAAATCAGGCTGTGGTCACTGAGCTTGTCCTTTCTGGACAGTCAAGTTTGTCTGTAAACAGTTTCTATGTCCAGGCTGAGGCCACTGATCTTGTCCTCTCTGCACAACCATGTCTGTCTGTGTTTCCAGTTTCTAAACACAGGCATTGATCACGGAACTTAAACTTTCTGGACAGTCAGTTCTGTCTGTGTCTATTTGTAGGCTGTTGTCACTGAGCCTGACTGTGGTCAGTGAACTTGTCCTCTTTGGATGGAAAGGACTGTCTATGTCCAGTTTTTATATCCAGGCTGTGGTCACTGAGTTTGTCCTGTCTAAACAGCCATTCAGTCTGTGTCCAAATTCTATGTCCAGACTGTGGTCCCTGAGCTTGTCCTCTCTAGACAGTCACATCTGTCTGTGTCCAGTTTCTATGTCCAGGCTGTGATATTTGATCTTCTCCTCTCTGGACAGTTAGGTCTGCCTGTGTCCAGGTTCAATTTCCATACTGTGGTCATTGAGGTTGTCCTCTCTGGATGGAAAGGTCTGTCTGTGTCCAGTTTCAATGTCCAGACAGTGGTCCCTGAGGTTTTCCTCTCTGGATAGCCAGATCTGTCTATTTCATTTATATGCACAGACTGTGGTCACTAAGCCTGTGTTCTCTGGACCTGGACAGTCAGGTCTCTCTGTGTCTACAGATGCAGCCATTCAAAGTGCGAGGGTCAATAGTTTGAGGGTCTTCAGCTCAAAATTAAAAGCTAAAGTGTAATGTAATGAATGGGTTAAACTTGGACTTGCCAGTGTGGTGATGTCACTGCCTTTCAAATGAAATCCTGCTTGAATCCTGCTAAACTAAAAATTAGACACAAGAAGAGTATTATTGGACAATGTTGTGAGGCTCTGGTGAAATTTTTCTGTGAACTGAAGAGTTAAAGTGTAAAGTGTCTCCTCCCTTTTAAACTTGTTAATGCAACATGGAAGATATTACTGTATTAATGATGTAGCGCTTCTGGGATCAAGTGGGTTTGCATCCTACACCCTGCGGTACCACTGTGTACATACAGTACGAACATGTTGTGATATTTAGAAATAAAAAAAAATGTCAATACAGTGTCCATAATATTTGCTATTTTAGTTTTTCAAAGAAATGTTTATTTGTTAAAAGAAACCTCATGGCAATAACTGGATTGGAACACCTGACCTCAGGGTTATAAGTCAGTCACTTAAACCATCATACCACTAATGTAGTGATGTTTTACACACTGACACAGCAGTACACATATCAATAGAAAGTCTTATACTACTTTTTGTTCAACAGTACATGAATATAATTATATCATTATTAATTATTTAGATACGCAATTCCATATTATATTTCCTATTAATCAAATTCTAAAAGTATGCTTTTGTCCGATAATGAGCATATTTGCAGAAAAGGTTAAAATGATCACTTTTCACAAAGTATAAAACGTACAGCAATATGGTCAGAAGGAGCACATAAAAGCATTTCCGAAATAACCACATATAAGACTCTGATGCTTAAATGTTTAGGGAGAAATAAAATACTGGTGTTTATTTTTTCTTTAAACTACCAAGACCAGCCATCTACAGTACAGTTTACGTACAATAATATGTTTATGTTCCTAAATTAATATCTTTTATGAGTATGTGAAAGGAATGGTGAGTCTGGGATTCTCAAGAAATACTTTGCATGATTGGGAACAAATGCGAAATGCTGTGGTGTTACTTTTTATCAATGAAAAAATAAAGTATTTTCGTTTACAAAGACGGTTGCAAAGAATGTGGACCAGGGTAATACTTTCAGTTTACAGCTTGTCCAAGGTCATTCATTATTAATACTATTAATATCTTTGGTAAAGACTTTGATGCATACAATATTTCTGCGTAATTAAAATATTTATGATAAAGAAGGTAGGTTGTGTACTTGTGTCCAACTGAGCAATCTTGCTTTCATAAAATATACCAACTTTTTTCATGTATAATGATTAACATGCTGTAACACACAGTTTAAATTTAAAAGTCTAAAGAGTATACAACTTAAATTCTTAATTGAATAAATATTATCCCTCAGCAGTGATCGGGATTCAAAACTGGGTGTTTTCTGGTGACAGCTCAAATGCTGTTTATGAGAGGTTAAGCTTTATTAGCTCCACCTGGCAGTTTTACAAGGTTGTAGCGGCGAGGCTTAATAATAAGGCAGAATTAAGTGTTTCTGAGCTTCCCAAATGAGGCCCCATTTCTCTGTTCATCTCTGTGGTGCAGCCACAGAGAGACCATTAGTGCAGGGTGATTTAAGGTTTCCTAGGACAGCTCCCAAAGGGGGATGCACTTAGCTAAGCCTGGCTATCATGATCAATGGTCATCCACTGGTGCCTATCAGTCTAGGGAGTGCCGAATGGACATCTGGACTGCATTCCTAAGTGTCAGGAGTAAGTGACTCATATCTCACCTTGATCAACCAATCAGGGACTGGTAGGGCCGAGTAACCCACGTGGGACTCTGATGCCCATGGAACTTTCAGCCAATCAACGAGCTGAAGTTCCTCCAGGTAAAAACAGGCAACACAGAGAGCCTGAGAGATTCAGATTCAGTAAGGTTCTGGAGAGGATTCTGTGGACTGTTCTAAAGGGAATTCAAAGGAGAATTCCAGGGCAGGACGGCCCAGGAGCAGAAGGCTCCCAAGGGCAGGACATTCTCGCAGCGCGCCTCCTGACCATCCTGAGACTCAGCCCGGACAACCACGGAACGGCCAGTGTGTCCGAGTGCTAGAACTTTCCTTTGTTCTAAGAGTCTAGAGTGGAGGTTGCCAGAGAGTAACCAGCAACAGGTCGGAACTGTGGACAGCTGAATCACTATTCAGAACTAGTCTTCATCAGGAACGAACCGGTCCTCTTCCTGACTTGCTGGGACCCACAGTCATCTTTTCTCCTGTGCACAAACTTTGCTAGTTAAAGCCAACAGTGAGCATCAGCAGCGCACCGTCGCAAGCCGCACAGCACAGCCTGGCACGGAGCCAGAGAGCGCGGATTGGACAGCAACAGCCTGCAACTGTTTCTTTGTGCCCGCAGGAGATCTGAATCCCCAGAAATTGGATGAGTATTCAACTTCAATGCATCACAGCTCGAGAATTCAATTGTTATCCCAACCAGTTGATATCAATTTAATTCCTAAGAGTTATGTACTTTTGTTTGAGTATCTAATGTAGAAGTTATAACCAAGTTCATTTATGAAACGGTCTTAATGAATGATATACTGAACGTATGTCCTCTTGATATGTGTAACACTTTGTAACTGACCGAATAAACCTTTTGTATTCTGATAACCCTCTCGATAAGATCTGTTAGTTTTATATGCATATTCTATGTATTAATAAATGTATCCTCGTGTATTAGTACCTGTGTGTGCGCGTTGTTTGAGTTATATCGCATGGTTGGATTCTAAAGCCATCAAAAGAATTAACTTTGTGATTTACTGCTACAATTAATAATTGTCTCAGTAAATGCCCAAACCCTACAGAACTGGTGCCTTCAGAGAGCCACTATGATTACATATTTGGCGTCCCTGAGCCGGTTTTCCCTACAAGGTGATTCCAGATACTATTAACATAATCTAATTTGCATACAGTATGATGCAGTATAACCTGAAACGCATTTAGATGCGACAAACCCACCACATTGTACCACACCATACCCCGCATTGTACCACTCGTTTTGAATGGCTGCATCTGTATAATGACATGCTAAAGGAACTGAATCTCTGTCTTAAGGAATATTGTTCACTGGCAGCCTAAAGACACTGAATCACTTTAGTCTGGGACACAGAATACAACAAGTAGATCTTATATGAGTATATTAGAACTTCAAAACCATAGAGGCAGTCAACTCAGACAATTTCTTCACAACAAACAATGACACACAAACCCAACGGTGTGTGCAACGCATTTAAAACTAAGATGAGGCAGTTTCTTAAAAATGACAAGAGTGGACACCATGCCATGAATAAGAATGACATGTCAAAATTTGACAAGATCTGTTTTCCTCTTACTGCTTTTCTCCTATGCTTACTTATCTTTAATGCCGATTCATTAACTGTGCAGTTTACCATGTTTTACATGTAGTGCATTTCTACTGACATCCAACACAAGTCTATCAGTGGATTTTAACCTTTAAATCTTTACTACAAGGTCTGTTTTACTTTTTTAAATGTGAACAAAGGTATCAGTCTGCCTTTTCATACCACAGCTTGTTTTATAATCAAAAGAGTAGCTAAACTGAAACAATAATTAAAAGCAAAAACATGGCGTAAATTGAATGGTATATAATTTTTTGTATTTTATAGCAAGGAGTGGTTGTCTGAAATGTGTTTGCACTCGGCTATAATAAGAAAGAATGTTGAAATATTGTGTGAAAACTTTGTTTTGCCTTCCAGGACTTCTCTGTAAACTGTTCTCTTGTGTTTTAAGGGAAAAAAAAACTGTCTGGATAGCTCCTAATAGTAATATAAATAATGTTATAATTACTGATATACATTTAGTTCATATATATACAGTATAGTTGCTAATTGTATATAATTAGTATTATCAGCAATAGCTACAAAATGCTGTGAAAAGAGCAAAGGGCTAGAACACAATAAAGCAATGATGAATTATTATTTTATATATAACACATAAAGTCAAATGAAATACATTTGTCAATATAAAATGTATAGTTGCATGTTGTGTAATATTTTGATATCTTGCTATTAAGTTAAATCTGTATTATCATTAAGTAGTGCAGTTGAAATTTAACACCTGAGTTCTTGTAGTTCTTGTATAGCTGCAGCACACAAATCATCACAGACAATTTACTGAAACTGTACACATTTGAATATATTAAATCATTGTCTGCCTTAATTTAAACCCAGAACTCTACACAAAGATCAAATTCTGCATTAACTGTAGTAGTATCTTTAATTGAAAGAATAGCGAGTAGAACATCAGAATTTCCTAAAACTAGCAATATTCTTCTATTATTTTGAGCTCTTCTGATTCTTTTTGTATTTGTTTTGTGTCTCTAAAATGACTTTAGAGTCACACTCAGAAAATCAAAATGGAAATAAACAAAGTATTTGTCTTATCTACTGTCACTGTATCAAATAATGTGGACGTTCACCCTGATTCTCTATTTACTTTTACTTCAATAATTTAAGAGGCTTTACCCAAAAACACACAGACAGTAATACATCAAATGTATCCTAAAAAATGGAACACCAACCTCTGGAGCTTATCATCCTGACTGCCTGTCTGAAACAGAATCAGTGCCTCCTTCTGACCAAGCTCAGAGGTCAAACAATAGTGGAACACTTACTAGCAAGAGAGAAGATGGACAGGCAGCTCTCCGTTGTCATCAGGACAGAGTGCAGCTGAGACCCCTGTCTTCACCCCTGAGCCCACAGGGCAACTGAGCTGCTGCTCCGCACCCCAGACCCCCAGTAACAACACAGCCCCCCGTCCCGCCAATCACACACAGCACTGCCTTTTCAGACTGACAGCAGGAACCTCTCACACAGGCGGGACGGCCAATCAGACAGTGCCCTTTCAGTCTTCTTCAGTTTTCTCCATATATATCAGAGACACATCACGGTTTCCTCTACCTGAAGACACTCCCAGCAGCGCAGAGGAGAGGAGAGACAGGAGCAGCTCTGTGTCTCACTGGAGGAAACACAGATACAGATACAGACAGCAGGGCTGCAGGTGCTGTAGGGGCAGGAAGAGATCAGATATTAACACTGAAAAATATTTACAGTTGTAGACAAGTACTATAATTGTAAATCAGAATCAATTATGTATATATGGTCCTGTGATTCTTGCTGTCTGTGTCCGGCAGTGTCCGGTTACTGGTGTCCTGAATATAGTCCTGTGTCTCTTGCTGTCTGTGTTAGGCAGTGTCCAGTGAATGGTGTCCTGCAGTGAGTCTTCTGGTCCTGGTCAAGGACAGTGTGAGGAGAGCCTGTCCTCAAGATGGCAGTGAGGTCACTCAGGTAAGCACAGGAATACAGAGACAAGGTGGACTGAATAAGAACTGGCTGTCTTGTGGCTATGAACAGATAATTTAAATAAAAAAGAACGAAAAGCCCAGCAGTGACTATCCCCTCTGTACTGAGCCAGGTGGACAGCAGCTCTTCCCGTTAAGTCCCTCAAACCCTGAGTCTGTCCCTGAGCAGCTCCAGTCCACACAGATGTTCCAGCCCCTCCAGCTGTGGTTCCAGTGTCTCTCTCTCTGTGGAGCTGACTTTTTGAATGAGACTCTGTAACAGCACAGTGGAGCTGAACTGATACTGATACCCTGAAACACCCACAGGCTGAACACAGTGAGGACACAGCTCACTGACCTCCTTATTATTAGTAGTGGTAGTAGCAGTAGTGTTAGTCGCAGCAGTATTAGTAGCAGTAAGAGTCCTACTTGCAGCCGTAATAATAGTAGTAGTAGAAGCTTTAGTAACATTAGTAATTGCAGTAGGAGTAGCAGTAAAAGCTTATCAGTTGCTGTTGTATCAGTGACAGCAGTAGTAGTAGCTGTAGTAGCAGTAGTAATAGCAGAAGCATTAGCAGTAATAACAGTAGTAGTATTAGTAGTTATGCTGTATTTAAACTCTTTAGTTCAACAATTTAGTAGAGTTGTTTTGCAGCTGTGCTATAATTACTGCAGCAGCAGGGGCAGAAGAGCAGGAGTCAGTTTCAAAAGTCAGAGAAACAACAAAATGAAAAAAACTGTCCTTGTTAATACACCCAGGGTGAGCAGTGAGAACACAGCTCACCTCATCCTTATTAATAGTAGTAGCAGTAATAGCACTGACAGCAGTAGTAGAAGATACAGTAGTACCTGCAGCAGTAGCCACAGTAGTACTAGTAGCTTTAGTAGCATTGGTAGTAGCACCAGTAGTAGCTGTCATAGGTGTAGTAGCAGTAGCAGTGTTAGCAGTAGTAGTAGTAATAGCAGCAGAAGTATTTGTTGCAGATTCACCATAATAACTGCAGAAGCAGTATTAAAGTATTAAAAATAACAAAATGATTAACTAGAAATATTCAGTCCTTGTTAATACAGCAGAACAGCTGTGATTTAAGCCATCAATCCCTTAGGCCAGGATGAAATATTTTCATATAATGACATGACAACATAATTTTACAGAGGGACATATTATCTTCAGTAAAACTGCACTTCTCTTCACTCCCCTGTTCTTAGGAAATGGGCCTGTTTCGTCAGAGCTTTACTGGAACTGCAGGTCAGACTGCAGTGAGTCTGTGGTTTGTGCTCCTCTGAGCTTTTCCAGCACAGGAAGCCAGGCTGTACTGTGAGGCTGTGGGTGTCAGTGTGATGACTGAGAGCTGAGAGCTGAGCTGTACAGGGAGACACACACAGGGAGTCCAGTGTTCAGAGCTCTAGTGCTGCACAGGGAGACACAGGAGAGTCCAGTGTTCAGAGCTCTACAGGGTGACAGGTCCTCTCCCTACACAGCTCTCTCAGTGTGTCTCTCAGGGCTGAACAGGAGGGGCTGTTCCTGTCAGAATGGAGGCTGACTCTCAGAGCTCCAGTGTCAGTATGTGGAGAAGCTCTCAGACCTGACTGCTGCCAGAGCCTCTAAGCCTGAGTGGCCATGAGCCCTGAGCTCCTCAGCAGCTGAGAAAAGCCTCCTGTCTCCTCTGGTCACAGTGTGGTTGAACACCTGCACTGTCTTTCTGCTCCTTCTCCTCTCTCCCCCCCCCCTTCCTGTCTCTCTCGCTGTGCATGCTCTTATCTGTCTATCTCACTCCTCTTCTCTCACTCTGTCAGTCTGTGCAGAGTATCTGAAGGGGATGTAGCATCACATGACAAAGGATAAAAATTCAGAGTTCAGACTCACACTCAGAACTCTGGCTCCCTCAGTACTTTACCCAAACTCCTACCTCCTGAACAGACAGAAGCTCATCTTCATACTTTTCTGTCCTGACAATCCAGAACCAGAGGACATTCAGATAATCAATGCTGCTACATGAATAATATCAGACAGAACAGCCTGGACTCAGGTCACATCTCCCCCTTTTCTGCTTCCTCCCACCCCTCTTAGAGACAGAGAGGAGCTCCTGGTTCTCCTCTCTGTGAGAGGGCTCAGGGGTCACTGATCTGGCAGCTGTGGGCTCTGTTCCAGGTCAGAAGCAAGAAGCTTCTATTAACCCTTTCCAGGACCTCCAGCCCTTCAGTATTACTGTCCTGATTCATTGTCTTTACTGTAAGTCAGGATCCAATCCTCTGTCATAAGTGTTTGACTGACAATTGAGCAATATGTGATTATTTCTTATATAATTTTTACTTATTTAATGAACAGCAGTATTGCCACTCTTACCAGTGTATCATGATTCTCAGCAGCAGCAGACCAATGGTTGTGTCTACAATAGTGACCAGTTGACCAGTCTGTAGCTCTGAGCAGTGGGACTCAGATCGCACAGAAGACCTGTCTGTGTGTGATTCCACACCAACCCTGGGATTCACCGTCTCACACACGTCTCTAAGAGTCTTATAAATATACAGTTAAAGAGAGTCTGATAACGGTTATACAGTTAATTAAATCATCAAATTAGCTCGAGTGGAAATAAAGCCAGGAGATGCCCTTGAACTTCCAGGATCAGGAGTCCGATCCTCATGGCTTCTATTATGTGGAGATCCGTGTAAAACGCTTAAAAGTGCTTATTACAGGGGCTTGTGCCCTTTCTTTTCTGCTTTACGGGAGTACGCTATACAACGCAATAGTCTGTGTAGTAAACTATTTTTTTCCTGCTTAATGAATTTCATTCCTCGGTTTGTCATTCTCCTTCTCCAGCTGTTATGAATCGCCTCTCCTCACAGCCCGGTAAGTTTTATTTTTGAAGATGTTACATTTATAAGAAAAGCCCCCCGGGCTCCGGACAGGAGTCTCCTCCAGCAGAGACGCGCTCTGCTTTGTCAGAAAGAGCGCTGTGACATCACAGACACCAGCCAGAGCGCCGGGATCAGAGAGCGAGACCGGGGGAGGCACGCGGATCACAAGAGAGGAGAGTTATTGATCACTTATCCACCGACAACCAATTAATTCAACTAAAAAACGTAGAATAATCGATTAACTTCACTTATTGGTGGGTACTGATTCTTTTCCCGTTTTGACCCTGTTTTAAATATCTAGAAAACAGTCAATACAGCCTGTATCGATCAATTACCTTAGTGCATTTAGTGTTAATACTGTTCAATCCAAAATTAAATTATTATTACTCAAATGATTGTTAAGGAATTGGATGCTAGAGCTTAAAAAATATATTCCAAGTTGATACATTTGTGTAGATAACAGTTTAATTTCATTTTTCCACGGTTTACAAATCATCAGTATGGTAACCACGGTGACAGACACCACGTCACTGTCCACGGCTAGGTGTCTCGCCTTCGTCACAAAGAGCGGTGTGACGTCACGGACAGCAACTAATACTAATATTACTGTCTTCATGTTAATATTAGTGTGAGTATAATCGGTAGTTTTAATATAAATACTAGTGTTCATTTGAGTATTCATGATGATAGTGCTACTGATTGTTTTAATGCTAGTATTCCTGTTAATATTAGTGATAATTATAGAAATAAGGTTAGATTATTTACACTAGTAGTCATGTTAGTTTTAGTGATAGCATTACCATTATTATTAGTATTATTAGTGTAGTAGTATTTTGTGTAAGTGTTAGAGATAATGATAGTGTACGTCTTAGCGATAGTGTTACTGTTATGATATTAGTGGTATTTGTATTTGTGTTATTTATAGTGTATTTGTAGTTATGAGTGTATGTGTCTGTGAGTGTGTGGTGTTTGTGAGGAGTGTGTGGTGTCTGTCAGTGTATGAGTGTGTTTGTGATTGTGTGTGTCTAAAAGTAATTGTAGTGTCTATCTGTGTGTCTGTGAATGTGTGCGAGTAAGTGTGTGAGTGTCTGATTGTGTGTTGGCTATGAGTGTGTGAGTGTTTGGATGTGTATCTGTCGGTGTGTGATAATGTGTGTGAGTGTGTGGATGTATACCTGTCAGTGTGTGTGAGTGTGTGTGTAGGTGGGCTTGAGTTCCACTTCTGTCACGATCGCTACTCCTCCTCTTAAGGGCGCTCCAGCCCTTCCTCGTTCTTTCCCATTACCTGCACCTGTTCCCTATTTCCGTTCCACCTTAAAAGCCAGAAGCAGACGTCACTCCTGGTTCCTCATTGAATTCCGCGTCATGAGAGGTCCTGCTGCGTCTGGCTCCATTATGGTTTTAACCTTCTGTTCCTGATTCCCCTCCCCGCCGGTCCTGACCCGGTTCATGGTTTTATTCTCTTGATGGATCCCCTGGCCTTGGACTCTACCTTCTGTCTTGGATTACCCGTTTGGATTTCTTCATGGATTGTTCACCCCGGACTCACTCCCCCTGGACACCTGCACACCAAGGACACGCCCCTGTCTCCATACCAGTCTCCTGCATGACTGTCTCCCCCGTGTTTCCTCACTAATCCGGATCGTGTCGTCTGCACAGTGCCCGGAAAGAACTGTTCATGACACTTCTGTGTCTGACAAAGGTGACCCATCAACAGGTGTTGAGGTCCAGAGTCGCTTGCGAAAGGAACCACTTTCTAGAGTCCAGACCAACATCCAGAGATCTGTGAGTCCTCCGATTTTATCACTATTAGTAGTAATGACAGCAGCAGCAGCAGCAGTAGTAGTAGCAAGAGTATTAGTATCAGAATTACGGATGCAGCCATTCAAGTGCGCGGCACAGACACGTACCGAAGGTAATTGGCTACGGCCTTGCGCAACGTGATGTGCGATTTCGCAAAACACCGCAACACATGATTGGTTGACCGACAGAGGCACTCGTGGTGCATTGGTCGGTCATAGAAAGATTTAAATGTCTTTACTGTGCCCGTTTAAGTATTGAATATTTATATGGAATTTTACCACTGAAGGGAAATCTTAGTAGCTGAGCATAAAAAGAATAGGAGCATAACTCATGTGAAGGCCATAAATGATATTAATTTTGGAACATAAACATACAGTATTACAGTATATGGCTGGTCTCGGTACTTTAAAGAAAAAATACACACCAGTATTCCATTTCTCCCTAAACATTTTAAGCATTGAAGTCTTTAACATGTGAAATAGCATGTAAAAAAGTGGTAGTTTTAAGCTTTTCTGCTAATGTAATATGGAATCGTGTATCTAAAGAAATTAATAACGATATAATTATATTCATGTACTGCAACAGGGTTGTGTAAGGCTGTTTCGCCTTTCATCATGTGACTTCCCCAGTAGCCTACTGGTTTACGTGCCTGTTTAGTTTAGTAACCCACAGGTTGTGTGTTCAAATCCAGCTGGGGCTGTGGCTTTTCTTTTACAAACATTTCTTTGAATAGCAATATTATGGACAATTAATTGACTTTTTATATTTCTAAATATCACAACATGATCGAATCTAAGTCATTTTTAATAACAACGAATAGTCACCTTCTTGTCTTCTGACAACTGTCCCTGCTTCTGCTTCCTGCTTCTATTGTGTGTGTGTTTTTTTTCAAATACATTTTAGAAAAGTGTAATCTATACTAAAAAGCTGTACACCACCTGCTATATAGATACATATTGGCAGTTTTTAACTCTGCAAGTCTCCATTTCTCCCTAAACATTTTAAGCAGCAAAGTCTTCACTCTCTGCGGGAGTGCTGGCTGTGACGAATTAAACCGATTTCACAGGTATTTTCAAGTGGTCGAGTCTTCAGTGGGAGGGGGGGACAAGCTGAAAAGTAACAAAAGTAACACCCACCACAGCATTCCGTTGATCTAACTAACAAGGATGGGACATTAGCTAGCCAATATGATAAAGAAATAACTCTTTATTTCTTTAGCACATTTATTTGAACATTTCCATCGATTGTAGAAGCACTAAAAAACTGTTCAATCCCTAGTTCGTCGGGCATTTTCTTTTACTATAACGATAGAAAAACTCCCTTGCTTTTAACAGAGCGTTTCATAATTTCTAACAACAAAAATGATTCAAACTGCGACACTTTTATCGTTCAACGAGAGCTCAAAATATCAGAAGGATCCTCAAGAGATCAACAAAGACAACAGAAAAAGATGTGTATAAGATACTTATACCATGGGATATAGCTTTTTTATCTATGCTACAGTAAGTAGTATTTAATATTTCTTCATTACACAGTGAAGTCAAAATTCTGGGATATGCCTATGTACGCTGGGCAAACGTTCCGAAGTAAAATTCTTCCAGCACAGGGGTACCTTTAAAGTGGAGATGATGGCACCAAAATTTTTGGCATGCATAAAAAACAGCAATTCTGTCAGTAAGCCCTAAATGAATTAATAGCAAACATGGTTTACATAAAATACATTTTTCCAAGAAAGTTTATCCTTTGTCACTAATGAAAGCACTAAATAAAGACATAAATATAGAAATCTTAAGGTTTTTAAAATACATGACTTTGCTAAAATTAATTTAAAAATAAAAACGATTACAAACGCCAGCGGAGAGAGAGAGTGCTTAATTTGTCAGCACCCAGACAAAAATACAATGTTTTTATTCATTCTTAATCAGATGGTGAGAGTGAAGGGGGAGTGATAAGGTTGAAGGTGAGGAAAAAGAAGTGAAAGAGGGGGAAGCTTAATTGACTAGAACTGGGGAGGGATGTTGGTTTTGCATAAGGGGTGGTGCTATGGAAATGAGGTATATTTGGGAATGTGGAGATGCATGTTCTGGCTGTTGGTGAATTATCATTGTTGAGTATGGAGTGTTGAGGTATTGATTTTGTGTAATGCTTTGTTACCAGCCCCCTGAGAGAGAGAGAGAGAGAGAGAGAGAGTGTGACTGACTGACTGACTTCTTTTTAGTTTTGTAGCCAAAGGGTCTTGCAGATCAGATCGGATTCCCTTTGCCCCACGGAAAGACAGACACATGTTTTCACAGTTTAAAAGTCACTATTCAGATGCAGGCAAGCAGCCCCTAGATAAAATATCAACTTTATTTAAACTCCAACAAAAGCATTAATGGATTTCAATTACCGTACTCTTATGGAACATGCCACCAGCCATCTGCATTGAACGATTAAAAATAAAAACAATTACGATTGCCACTCCTGTAGCTTTTTCACGAAACCTCCAACAGAGCTGTTCAAGCGGTTTTTATTGGGCACCTCTTATGTCAGGCGTAAGCGATAAATAAACAGTATTTAGCTGAAAAGCTGTACAATGCAAGACATTTCGTTACTCTAGGAGGTTTCGAGAAAAAGCACATTGTGCTGCTGTAATAGTTTAAAATAATTAAAAGTCTAACCAGTATCAGCTTGTTTATGGGATGTAATTTTAAAAAAAGTCCAAAACCGCACTCAAAATGCAATTTAACACTTTCTGGCAAGAGGAGACACCCAAATTAATAATGTAACATGCTACTATTTGTGCATGAACATAGTTACTGTATACTGTTATTTCTTTAGATACGCGATTCCATGTTTTTTTTAATCCCTGGCAGGACCGGACGTCCAAAAAGAATCGAATAATAGGTTTCATTGTGCTTTGACAGATCGTCTTTAAATCAAAAGTTGATTTAAAGTTTGCCAGTAAATGTTTATATTATAACGCATACTGTACAGCCTCTATTTCTCTATAAAAATCTAAAAGATCGTTTGCGCAGCCTAAGAGGGGGGTGAATGCACTACAATAGATTAGCATACTGTAGAGGAAAACAGTATAGGCATCATTGATATGAGGACTTTTGAAACCAAATTTCCCAATTTTAATATGTGCTTTTCTATATTAATTGTATTAATAAATATATATTAAAATATATATTAATTGTCCATAATATTACTATTCTATTTTTTCACAGAAATGTTTGTTAAAAGTTATAGCACTGGCTGGATTTAAACAGACAAGCTGGGGGGGGTTACTAATCCAGCACCTAAACCACCATACTACCAGAACAGTCACATGAAGAGTGGTGAAGCAGCGTATACTTTTCTTGTGTTGCAGTATATGAATATAATTATATCGTAATTAATTTCTTTAGATACGCGATTCAACATTATATTCCCTATTAACCAAATTCTAAAAGTATGCTTGTTGACTCCGGTATCGAGCGTATTTGCAGAAAAGCTTAAAACTACCACTTTTTATACACACGATATTTCACATGTTAGTTAAAGACTTCGATGCTTAAAATGTTTAGGGAGAAATGGAATACTGGTGTGTATTTTTTCTTTAAAGTACCGAGACCAGCCATATACAGTTTACATACTGGTAAAATTCCATATACATATTCAATACTTAAATGGACACAGTAAAGACATTAAATATACATACTGTATACAGTACAGGTTTGCATACTGTACTTTGTTTATGTTCCTAAATCAATCTCTTTTATGAGCACGTGAAAGGCATGGTGAATCGATTCTCAAAAATGACTGTACTTTGCATGATTGGAAACAAATGTGTGATTAGATCAACGAAATGCTGTGGTGTTACTTTTACAAAGATGGTCAATGAAAAAAAGAATGTGGACCAGGGCAATACTTTGAGTTTACAGCTTGTCCAAGGTCATTCATTATTAATACTATTAATAATATCTTCAGTAAAGACTTTGATGGCGACAGCTCAAACATGAGAGGTTGAGCTTTATTAGCTCCACCTTGCGGAAATTCCAGATACTATTATTTATTTGCGGTATCATGCGGTACTATGCGAGCATATACAGTATTAATACCGTAACTTGCGGTACACCGCGTCAAGCGCATCGCAAAATAATGCAGTATCGCCTGCTTGTTTTGAATGGCAGCATCTGTAGTATCTTAGCATCTTGCACTTTTCTAATTATCTCCTTTCCATCCAGTTCTCTAGCTCTTTCAATAAGCCTTTCTGTTTGTATCATTGTGTTCCTAATAAAATCCCCTATTTTTATAAAATGAAGCAGTCCTGATTTGAATTCACACAAATCAACCTCACCGCTACCTTGAATTCGGGCTGTTAAGCATTGTGTTAATTGTCACATTAGCCTGATTGTGTTTTCAGAGAACAGTATCACTCAAGGGTTGGTGTGGTGATTACTACCAGATCACAGGACCTGTTTCATACCTGGCGTATCAGTGACACATGGTCTGGGTCTTACAGTTGAAAGTGCCTGCAACAGGGTCTAAGGTTTAGTCACATGTGCTATTCTCTTTATTCATGTGTTCTTTAAGTAGAATCTCTTTATCCATTTTCCACTGATTTCATTCCTATCACATCAAATTTGACATCTCTTAAATGTTGTCTTATTCTTTCAAAGCCTGCTTCCAGAAATGTAGTTTTCTTTTTATTTTGCACTCAACTCAAAGAACACTAATTCTGATGATAGTACCCTAAATCTCCAGGTTTTTCACCTCTGCTTGCCTTACTACATCCTGGTTATCTGAAAAGAAAAGATCAAGGCAAGCACTGGCTTATGGGTATGAAATCTGTCATTAAACATGTCTCTTATTTCAATTTCTGCTGTTGAAATTCCTATTGGTCTTTCATAGTCTATGCTGGAAATGTTGAAGTTTCCCATCAAATGCTTAATGTTTTGCACAAGAGTTGTTTTATTATGAAAAAAAATTGTTGAATCATAATCAATCATAATGTATATCTGCATTTGTTGGCTTTTGATGAGTTTGACCCACATAGATTCAGGGACTTGATTCCTCTTGCTGATGTTCCTGTACCTGAATAGTCTGTCTTACAGTTTATATATATATACAGTATAGTGTTCCACCTCCCCCTAAATCCATCTTACCTGTCTCTCTGAAACAATGTGGTGGATTCTATCTCATCTCATGAAGTACAGTATGAGAACTAAACTATCCAATCATTTGTTTTGTACTCTCTTTAGTTTTGTCTTGGTCTTTGTGAAAAGGCAGTGAGACCAGTCAAAATGGAGAAACAAACCCCAGCGGTTAATGGATGGGTGCTTACAAAAAACAACGCAAAGTTTACTGCCATTGTCCTAATTGAACTCCCAGATCCACATTGACACATCGGCCATTTTGGTAGGAGAACAGTCAAAAACCTGGGACAAAAGCTACCACTGGCCTTATTCAATTTTTACATCGACTGATGTCACAAAGTCTTCTCTTGCCTGTCAGTGATTCTTACTGCTTTTGAAGGAACAGGGGAAGGTTTATAAACAGGGTTTATTCTGTGTTGAAAAGAAAAGAGACCTAATGTGTCGGCTGTGGAGGTTCTTCAGGTGTCATTTATTGCTTCTGTCCATCATTACACGAGTTCTTGGGCTGATTCTTATTTGTGAGTCAGTCGTGCATCCAGGCTTCACTTTCACAATGAACACAAAAACACGGCTTTCATTTCAGGCATTTTGAAATGTTTTTTATTCATATCTATTTTGAAAATTGGCTCCATCTTGATAAGTACAATGTGATGGTTTGAATTGATTAAAAAATAGGAAATACAAATTGGAAAAAATGGAAATAATGTGTTTGAATTTATTTTAAAAAAATGGAAATAAAAAATAAACATAGTTGAAGTTGGAACAATAAATATTTCCCAACTACGCTATTAGCCCCACTGTAAGGAATGACCAGGGCAAAGAAACCGTCAGTGAGCCTGACCTTGTCTATGACACTAAACTTCACTAAACCAGGTTCATTTCTGTATGCATGGCTTCACATTAATGAGCAGTCTGTGAAAAGTGGGACTTGGTTTCTTTTAGGGGAGAGATGTCTTCAGCTGAGATGGGGAGATTTCAGTCACAACACAGACTCTGAACACTTTGAATTATTTGAGCTTGTTCCTTCTTCTTCTGAAGATTTCCAATTGTCTCCTTGAATCCAGGTTTATGTTCCTCCATCTCCTCGGAAATCAGGAGCTCAATGTAATCTGTTTCAGACAGAGGATTGGGCTTCAACGCAATCTCTTCTAATCTGCTTACACACTCAAGTGATTTCTGAAGAAACATCTCGACTTTCTTTTCGGTTTCATCCAAATCACGCTGCAATTCTGCTAACACCATTTCTGCATTCATTGTAGCCCCGCACGCTTGCTCATACTGTGCTTTTTGTTCTTGATAGGTGCATTTCTCATGTTTTACTGTCTGGATGTAGTTTGCTTTTTCTCTGACGTGCAGGTCCACACTGCACATTCCAGGACAGACTATACATTCAGAGTCCTCCATTACATCACACCACTTTAGGACAATAGCCCAAGAACAGTCGTCATGGCAAGTCATTTTGCAGCGGTTGCAGTTATTTGAGTAGTGGTCCGTGTCCTTCTTTTCCTTCACTGATACTGGTACTGTGTAAGTGAAATTTTTGTTTTCCTCCATCTTGTCTGTTTTTTTCGAATTCTTGCCAAGTCCGTCTGAGCTCCTCTTGTTTATTTAATGCAGCATTGATCTGGGGCTGCAGTCCCTCCACACAGGCCTGCAGCTGTTTGCGCTCTTTCAGAACCTCCTGGGTTAACTGCAAACTCTTTGACTCCATTTCATTCACTGCCTCAAAAAAATTTCCAGAACATTTCGTCAAAGCTCTCATCATCATCATCACTGTCTTTACTGGATTGTTTCTTGCTGTTACAAACAGAGTACAGGGCAGAGTTGTTGAATTTGAAGTGAACCGTTTTTTATCTTTAATACAAGGAATAGCTGCAGCGTTTATGGCTTCAAGAACAGCAGGAGGTTTTCCATCTGCAAATGTTACAATTATCATGATGTTTTTCTCGATGTCCTTTCCAAATATTGACAGGATAGAGTCAAAAATATATCTCTGGGTAGGTGTGAGACGGGCTTGTGATGCCTGGACACAAAGCACACCGCATCGATCATGTGAACACCCTTTGGTGATTTGAACAGCTCGCGCAAACTTTCAGTGATCATTCTGTCTTGCTCAATCCCTCTAGTGTCTCCAAACCCTGGAGTATCAATTATAGTCAGGGAAAATAGAACTCTAAAATTGTCTTGTTTGTTGATTTTGTAAACAGTAACTGCTGTGGTCTGAGATTCAGCTTGAGATTTGCTCTTTATGCTCTCATTTATAATTTCAATCCGGAAGTCGTCTTCCTGTTTAACTCCCAGGATATAATTGACTATTGAATTAATGTGGGTGGATTTCCCAGAGCCTGTGGCTCCAACCATCATTATTGTCCTGTTCCTGATCCTTGGGTCATTTTTACCAAAGGTACAACTTCTGATCATCCCCTTCGGATTAAGATCCTCAGTTTTTGTCTTTAGTAAGTAAACTTGTGGTGATCCACGTGTTTTCACTGTACTTTCATTAATGATTTTATATAAATGATGTGGATGTGCACGTTTTTCTTCTTTTTGTGCTGTCCTAAAAAATAAATAAATAAAAAATCAAAATGAATATAGAAGTAGCAAATATTTAGCCAACATAGCAAAAAAAAAACATGGTTCTTTTAACATAAAAGTTCACGAGAGCTTCAAGTCTTTCATTTTCATTGTTCAGTTTCTTTTTTTTCACATCTTGATGCACATTTGAATTTAGTGATTATGTCATTGCGGGATACTCACACAGGCTTGTCTTAGAGAAAGCAAAAGCCATCTTACTGTAGGTGCTTAAATAATGAACAATAATGAACAATTGCTGGAATTTCATTGTAACTACAGTGCTATGAAAATGTACTCAGTTCTTGCACATTTCTTTACATTTTGTTTCAGTCAAATGCCATTGAGTTCACATTTATACACACCAATTTCAAGTAAAGTGAGCACTTAGGTTGTTGCAATTGACCCATAGTTGCCAACATACCTCATTATAAATAGCAAATATACCATGAAACAACATAAATGTTTATAGTCAACAAGAGATACAAGTCTCTTGCTTTTCATTAGAATTATGTGCGTTTAAATACGCCATCGATAAGTGTAATTCAATAGAAAAAATAAACCTCTGTTGTTGCCGTAAACTGTTGCAGTAAGCTTGCTGAACAGCTAAATTGAGCTTGTTGAAGAACTCTTATTCTGGATCCTAGAAAAGATAAACATTATTTATTAATTATTTGCAAGGGTTTGCAAATCACAACTACGTGTAGAGGTTCAGCAATTTTTTCCCAATGAGTAATTGATTTTAACTTTATGAACGGATTCAGCAAACACCGACAATGTCAATGGCTGCTCTTGATGTATTTCCTCTGTCGTGAGACTCCTTCTTCCACGTACATGGATTGGGACAGGTGTCAGAGTAAATCCAAGACAAATGCCAAGGAATGAAATAAGGAGCAGATCTGGTGTGGATGTTTGGTGATTATTTCCCTCCCCTGTGACACAAGGACAGCAGATGAACCTTCACCTTTGTTTTCACTAACTGTACTTTCATCAATTTCCCTACGGGATTAATAAAGTAGTATCTATCTATCTCTACTTCCCACCTGGCTTGGAAGTCAGCCTTTTAATTTTCAATACAGACCACAAGAGGGCACCATGGAACAGCTCCACATCCTTCTAGTGACTATTTTTCGTATAAAATAATGTATTTGTCTGGTTAATACATTTATCCCAAGTGACTTACAGATATTTTACTTGTTCAGTTCAAGTGAAGTATCGTGCTGAAGAGTAGAACCACAGCATCTCACCTGGGATTTCAACCCAAAACCTTCCCTTTCCTTCTTAACTCCTTACTGCAGATAAGAGATTGATTTATATCTCTCTTTTGTGCAGTGGCCAGTTGAGGACAAGGTAGTGGTGTTCAAAAAAGCTACCTTTTGAAATGATAAGGAGTATTGCATCAATCCTGTACCACTGTAATCCTGCAAACCTGTAATTATTACGTAATTCTTAATTAAGTCCTTATATTACCTTAATTGAAGGTAAGGGCTAGGGGCAGTAATATGTCATTCTTATCTTTCAGGAAACTTAAGTGACAGGAATACCTCTCTTTAAATTCATCCCATTTTTATAAATCATATTTCCCCCCACATTTGCTGAAAAACAACAAAACTGTCATGGAATTGGGTTTATACTAGATCGAAAGCATAACTCATTACACTGACCCAGGAAAACAAAAGCAATGTTGTTAGTAACCAGCTGCCAGCATATCAAAACAACTGCCATCTACTTGACCTGCAAAAGCATATTTATTTCATACTCACATGTTAAATAGGTATATTTCAGAATCATATTCCTAATTAACTTGCTTAGTGAATAATGCAAAGCTTAGTAAAGTTTACCAACTTAATCTGATGTGTATAGTAACAGCATGGTTAATACAGTTCAATACAAAGCTAAAATATGTTAGTTATGTTAACAGTGTATTAATATTAATATGAGATCTGTAAATAGTAGTTGAGTTTTATTTTGTATCTGTCACGCTCTCTGCAGTGTTGCTCTCTCCCTCTGGGACTATATATTTCCGGGTCTTGCACTCTGCCCGGGCTCAGCATTGATGTTCGGATGTCTTGAGACCTGCCTAGCACCAGGTCGCCCCACGTCCGCTCCCTGAGGGCATAGGTTTCTATACGGCAGTCCTGAACTCTTTACACTTGCGAGCCCAGGCCTTTTTCCCGTTAACGCCGCTACGCATAGGGTCATTTTCTGCTCTCCTGCCTCTCCACGGTTCATCCTGTTTTCAAACTTCCGTGACAGAATGCTGAGCCCTTTTTTCGACCCTGCCAGCGGCACCTTTTGTTTTTTCGCAGTTTTTTCTTGTTCTGTGCTGTTTTTTTTCTCAGTTCCTCTTTTCTAATCGCTGGATATCACTCCGAGCATCTGTGTCTGGAGCGGGTTTTCGTGCCTGGCTCTTCCTGGTCTTGCTCTCTCCGATATCAGTGATGGAATGGTAAGCTTTCTGCCGTTCCTCCATTCTTTTCGCTGGATATCACTCCGGGCATCTGTGTCTGTGAGCGGACTATGGTCTGGCTTTCCTCAGGTTGTCCACTCCGATATCAGCGTTAGATATGTGAACGTGCCTATTGCCCAGTCTGTGATATTTTTTCTCCGTGTTTTTTGCTTTTTTATCTTGTTTTTTGCCTGTTTTGGTCCCCCTGCTCCCCGTGTCTCGGAATTTTGGTTCCTAGCTGTGTTTTGTAGCTTGTCTCCCTGTTCTCCCTGGTTCTTGTTTTTGTGCTTCTATTTGGATCCCCCTGTTCCCTGTTTCTTGGAACTTTTTGGTTCCTTCTTGTTTTTGCAGTCTGTCTCCCTGGTCTCCCAGGTTTATGTTTTTGTGGTTTGTGTTTGTGTCTTTTGCTTTTGTTTTTTTGCCTCCGGAGCCCTACCTGACCCCTCCCTTCCTCTACCCAATAAAGGTTTATACCCCGGAGGAGGGGGTCGCTCTCAGCTGTGTACTCCCGGAGGTTTCCTTTCAGTTAAATGAGGTTTTTCCTCCCCCACTGCTGTGCAGCTCATTTATTTGTATGGGCGTCAGGAGCCGCCCATGAAGGGGGGGAAGGGTACTGTCACGCTCTCTGCAGCCAGAGGGCGCTCCTTCTCTGTCCTCTCTCTCATTTCCGGTTATTTGCTGTCCTTCCGGAGTTTCTCTCTCTGGGGCTATATATTTCTGGCTCTTTCAGTTGTCATGGCTCAGCATTGGTGTTCGGATGTCCTGTAACCCCCCTAGCAACAGGTCGCCCCATGTCCGCTACCTGAGGGCATAGGTTTCTATACGGCACTCCTGAACTCCTTGCACCAATGAGCCCGGGCTAACTCCCCGTCTCGCCTTTTTTCACATTTATTATTTAGTTTTTAAAATTAAACTACGTAAATCATTATCTTTGTCATCTAAGTTCCTTAATTAACTTTAAGCATTTTTGCTCTCCTGCCTCTCCACGGTTTGTCTCGTTTTTCAGACACCCGTGACACGGGGGGGCGTGTCCATGGAGTGCTGGTGGTCGGGGAAGGTGTCCAAAGTCCAAAGAGAAGTCCAAAAACAAGGCAAAAGTCCATGGCCAGGAGACCCATCCAAGACAGGAGATTAAAAACCAGAACCGGGTCGGGACCGGCAAGGTGAACAGGAACAGAAACTTAAAACCATGACGGAGCCAGACACATCCAGGACCCGGGCTCGCATGATACAGGAACCAATGCAGAGCCCAGATTTGCGTCTGCGTCTGGCTTATAAGAGGGAACAGAAAAGGGGCTGGAACAAGGGACAGGTGTGGGGAATAAGGCAAACAAGGAAGGGCTGGAGCGCCCTTAAGAGGAGGGGTTTGCGATCATGACAGTAATGTACCTAGGTGCACCTAGGTGTGATCAGAGCTGAATGCATAAAGATAGTCTTTTATTATTATAGTCTACTACTACTAATATAGTCCACTATAGCTTATTGTGAACATGATGTGTCTTTTTCAGGTTTACACCTGAATTGAGAAAATCTATATTTTGTCTTCATCCAAATGTCATCAGCCAGTAATCAGCCAACAATTTAACTTGGAATTAAAACCAAAGATTAACTGTACTATATAGTACACCACCTGGGATTGAACCCAGTCTGTCACGTCATTCAACAGGAAACCAGCTGGCTGGGCTAAAGGAGATCTCAGCCCAAGTGCCTGATTTGCTCTGGGATGTTGTGTCTGGCAAAATTGGCTCCTGCGTGTGTATTTGGATTAATTATTATACGTAATGGTCTTATGTTTAAGCATTTCTTAATGGAAATCCTTAAGTTAATCAAGTGAGGTTGGAATGGTTATTTTGTTTTACAATTGCGAGTAATTGGAGAACAGCCTATCAACCAGACGGCCAAATGATTTAATTTTTTTTTAATTAAATAAAAAATAAGATACAATGATGTGTCCCTACCTAACATCGCATGACTTTAAAATCTGTACAAAAATGGTTTAGTTAAAAACCACTTTTTATGCGCAAAAAATGGGTGATTCTTCATCTTCGTGAACAGCTTTGAACCTTTGTGTTAGCTGTAAGATTTTTACTTTTTAATTAAATGTTTAAAATACTCGAATTTCATAAACGTAACACACGTTTCATACAGAAAAAAAAATCACATTCTCTTCTCTTCCTGTTATGTAGGACACATCAGCTGGTCTTTTTTTCCCAGTCAGAGGCTGTGAAAATACTGCGCCCCATCAAAGACGGGGGGAGAAGCAGCACAGCCTGAGCTTTCGCAGTGCAAATGGCACCAATCGCGTCTGCATTTATTATTTAGTTTTTAAAATTAAACAATGTAAATCATTATCTTTGTCTTCTAAGTTCCTGAATTAACTTTAAGCATAGCTTTCTCACCATTTAGATTTATTTTTCATACCATCGTTAAACAAAGCAAAAGCTTATTGTACTTCCTAATGGCATCACACGTGGAAAGATTAGATTGTAATCTGTTGTCATAACAATCAGAAATAAAATAGTATGTGATATTTGTGTAGATGAAATGTTTAAAAAATGTATTTTTTTAATTATAAATGATTAAAATGTATAATCTTTCCATGTGTAATGTCATTAGAAAGTACAGTAAGCCCCTGTTTTGTTTAACGATCATTTCAAAAATAAAACGAACTGGTGAGAAGGCTATGATTAATAATAAAATATTTCAAGTTAAAATAAATTATTTACACTCTATTATTAAGTTTTAAAGGCAGGCACACTCAGAGCCATAAACACTGCGCTGCAGAATGGTGTCCTTACGGCGCCCTCTTTTTCTCTGATTGAGCTCAGTGGGTGCACCGTTTTCTCAATCTCCTGCTAATTAATTTCACACCACGGGAAAACAGGAGAATGTGATTGTTCTGTATCTGTGAGAAATTTGTGTTGCATTTACAATATTAAAGTCTTTAAAATGTTTAATTAAAAAGTTTAAAAAATGTACAGCTTGCACAAAGATTCTAAGCTGATCACACAAAAGGAAATTGTTTTTTTTGGTATTTTTAACTAAACCCGTTTTTATGGGTTTTAAAACCATGCAATGTCTATTTGAGACACACACTTTATTGTTTCCTATTTTTGATTTTCTTTAAAATTAAAAGAATCGGTTGCCCATCGTGCCACACAATATTATGTTACATTTTTATGTTTTTGAGAGACTTCAGCATGCTTCAAGTGATGCATAAAAAATATACCATAATGCCTTCTCGCGTTATCACTTGCACCTGGGATCCGCTTTATTTAAACTAGGATTTCTAAAACTGCAACCAGGTACTAGATATTGTTTAAATTAAAGCTGTGAAATGTTTCACAAATCACGATCTTTAAAACTGTAGGTTGCAGGCTCTGTCATTTGTTCACAAAATTATTGACATCTGAAACATTGTGTCTCCTAAACAGGTATTTTAATAAGCGAAGCTTATGAAAACCGAAGAAAAAAATGACTCTGAAAAAGCTTGAAATTATTATTATTAAAATTAATACTGTTAATAATGACCAGACACATTATTATAGTTTCAGTGGTATTTTTAATTTGTTATTCTCGATACTAATTACAATATATACAACTTCGTTTTAAGGCTTGAGGCGTCTGTTAAACTGCCCAACTGAATGAAGCGTTCTGAATCAAATCGGTTGAACAGTTGACAGTATTCCTGTTTGATAATTCACGTTTTTATTTCATTATTAATATAAATTAACATTGAATATGTTATGATAAATAAATATATATATAAACATGTTAATATAGTGTACATAATACTTACTATTTTATTTTTTTTAAGTATTTGTTAGAAGAAAAACTTGTGCCGTAAGCAGGTATTGAACTTGGATTGTCAAGGGCTGCTCGAAAACACAGCTGAGATGAACAGTTTGTTTTGAAAGTAATGATGCACGATTGAGTCAAATTAAAAATAAACCATGGTTACAAAGAATGTGGATTACAGTAAATTAATATCAGTTTTTTTACTGCGATAACAAGCACAAGTATTCATAGAAAAGGTTAATCACTTAACTCAGTTAACTTTGAATGTGTTGTGATATTTAGAAATACCATCAAATTCAGTATATTGTCAATAATATTTACTATTTTAGTTTTTCAAAGAAATGTTTATCTGTTAAAAGAAAACTCATGGCAAGAGCTGGGTTCAATCCCCCAACTTACAGCATACAAGTCAAATGCCTAAGCCATTATACCAACACACTGCTTGACAGTTCAAGTTATAACTGAACAGGGCAGGCCAAAAGTTTCCAAGTAATCGCGGGTGAATGAGTCAAATTGATGCAGATGTAGAAGAAAGCCTACTACTGTAATATTTTGAGGTATATGAATATAATTATATCGTTATTAATTTATTTAGATACATGGTTCCATATTATATTCCCTATTAATCAAATTATAAAAATAATGCGTTTTTTTACCGTGATATCGAGCCCAATTAAATATGAATAAATATTAATGAAGTTAATACTTATACTTTTACTTAGTATATACTTTTATATACTTTTTATGAAGTTCTGTATATAAACTTAATACAGTCAGAAGTACGTAAAACCTTTTCCAAAATAACCACAGTATGTAACCGAATGAAAGACTGATGCTTAAAATGTTTATAAAGAAAGTGGAATACTGGTGTGTATTTTTTATTTAAATTACCAAAACCAGACATATACATTTTACATAATATATTTATGTTATTAAATTAATATCATTTATGACCTTCAGACGCGTTATACTCCTCTTCTTTTAATGCTCAGCTACTAAAATGTCCCTTTAGTTGTAAAATGTCCATATTAATATTCAATATTAAGCTGATTTAAACATGCACAGTAAAGAGATTAAATGAAGCAACCGTTTCACTAACAACCAATTCATCATGAGTGCTGCCTGTCAGTCATTTTGGCCAGCCAATCACTTACTGCGGTACAACTCGGTGAACTGTAGAAACTTTCCATGGCTGTATCTGTATATATAAAAATTATAAAAGCCAACCACTTTTATCATAATATTCTCGCTGAGAGGAAGGAATCAGTGTAAATATATCATTACAAGTGATAATAAGAGCAGCTTTATGATAACCCTAAGAAAATACTACTATATTGGTAGTTGGGGGAATGTATATTACATATATCTAGAATATAAAATTAAGGAAAAGGAAATGTATCACTCAAAAGGAAAAAACGAGAAAATCATTAGTTGATGAACTATTGGAATATTATATATTTAATATTTCTGAGTACATGATTATGTAAAGTTAAAAACTACGTATTATGTTGAAAAAACTGCAAAAACACAATAATATGCAAACAATGCATGGGATAGTGAAAAAATAAAACTTTTCTGACATTTGGAATAGAAATTATACAACAACTGAAAATAAGAGGTTTATTTACTATAGCCGGAACAAACTTTATATCGTAAAGTGAAGAGACAGGTGAGTTTATAAAGAGCAACATGAAAGTGAAGCTCCCAGAGTTCAAATTGCAGCAACTTAAACCCTTAATCAAACTAGGAGAAGCCTAGACAAAGAAGAACCAAAACAATGAAATAAGACTTTTGCAATGGTCTAACACAATATAAGAATACACTTAGATGAAATCTTTACTATTTTACAGGAGAACCTAATTGGGAAAGTTATAAAAGCGTGTATGTGTCAGAAACCTAGAGAGAATTCACATGCAGTATCATTTTGCTTAAAGTTGAACTGAGCACAAACAATACAGTTGCATTGTATACTTGTATGTGCAATACACTAGTTCAAGTCTAAGCTATAGTACAACTCACTCTGCTGTGACTCCTTGCATCTCTAGGCTATAACTTCCATCGAAGAGAGATTTTATCAGCAGCATGCAATTGATTCTTCCGACATTTTGTTTAATACTGTAATGTGGATGTAAGAACTCATGAAGTATTACCAGGATCTACATTTAGCACTGCTGATATTGATGGAGTTGAAATGCATGATGTATTTATTGACGGCTATATCTGAGCCGATAATAATTAAAATACCTCCTGTAAAGTGTTAGGATTCATAGCAAGGCATTTTTCTCCCCCCTAAACGTTGCTATTGCATTGCACATTATATGAGCTTTACCAGTTTCAGTAGCTCCTGGTGTGTGCGGTTTTTAAAAACCTAAAGTAATAAGAAAATTACTTGTACACAGCAGTGTGTCTGTAGAGATTACCTAGGAAACGCTGAAGCTCCCTGCACACAAGCAATCCAACATAAATGAAAAATGCCTGCAGTCTGCCACTTATGCGTTTCCTTTACTACAGAGTAAATTCATAGGAATGAAGAGAAATGGAAGGAAAAAATATCACATTAAAGTTTCCAGTTACTTGGCACGAATGAATCAGCTATTTCTATATCCAGTCACACAGGAGACGGGTTGATTCGCCGATGGGGATGTGTTGTTTCTCTACCTTCTTACTAGACTGTCGTTCAATTCTGTCTTCTTTGAAATCTTTTTACATATTTTTAGCGCTCTCGCTCAAACCACGCATAGAAAACCATCACTGCTGATGATTTTCATGGGCCGATGCACACTTGTTCTGTAGAACTCTAGTGGTAAAGCCCTGCCTGTGAATATTGTACGAGAATTATAAAGGGCGAAACAACAGCCCCAACCACAGGAATGGTAACAGGAAGGATTGTGTTCTTATTTAATATGTCCTTTTGAGACATGCCTTGTAAACGCACACAGGTGTTAGAACGTCGACAAATAATTTATAATGGAGCTGTGAAAACAAAGATTGAGTTTTTCCTATACCAGCCAATAGTAAAAAAGGGAGCAGACTCTTAAACTTTGAGACACAATGACACCTTATCACGGGAAATATTAATTCAAACATCATCACAACAAAGTAATTAGTGGGGCTTTGAGTGAACAAAAATCGCTTTTATTGAACACTTTTGTCTACATAACTTTTGAGTGAAAATTTGCACATATCTTGCATGCGCGTTGGTACAATAATGGTGAGCATAGCTGCCTCCCAAGCAGGTGATCAAGATTCAGTTCCTGAAACAACTGGCAGCCGTGGGATTCCAACCCTGAAGAGACTGGAGCCTTAATCCAGCGCCTTAGACCCTCGGTCACACTACCCTATACCCTGTGTCTGTTCTTCACATCACTTGCTCGGAGAATGCTGGGTGGCTTCAGCTCTTGTTGTCCATCCTAGTGGTTTTATGACGCCTGGAAGCGACTGCACCTCCATTTTCTGAGATGCTTCTCCCTCTCCCCTCTTCCCTCTCGACTTCTCTGGCATCACAGTCCTTCTGTGGAGCAAGCTTCAGGTCTCTTCATACAGCCCTTGACGTCATTTTATTTTTACAGCAGGACGCATCCAGAAAGTTGTTTTTTTACTTTTTATTTGAACAACAAAAAATAGATACAATCCAATCAAGAACACATATAAAGTATCAATAACATTGTCAGGGATACATACTATAATAAATTAGACCTTATTAAAAAAAAGATTGAACATATTAAAGATATTTCAAAGTAGTCCGTATATACGCCTTTACATATATTTTGAACTGTTCAAACAAAAGACTCTTCCCAGACCATTTCACTTTATATATATCACATTCTGAAATCAGAATGTGTCTCCTGTTTAAGAACTGTTTGGGGCAGTATGTCTTATACAACGCACCCACAGTATTCTAACTGTGGACTGCAGATCTGTGCTATAGTTCAGCCGAATTCGAAGGATCCATCATTCGTACTGGAATTGACTGGGATTCTGAAATGTCTCTTGAAAAGGTTTTCAGGTTTACTTAAACCTTTCATTAAAAAAACTATCTGAAACTACCTAGCTTACAATCTCTGAGGTAGTTCTCACTAAACTTGGACATGATGTCCGCAGATGTGTAGTGTACCTTTACTCTTGTCGTGTTCAAGAGTATTTTCACTGCGTGAGCTTCTCACTGCGTGTCCTGTACTGTACTGTGATTTCTTTTAGATTATCTATGAGGAGTACAGGGACTAGAACATCTTGAACTACTTTCGTTATATAAAAAACGCAAAAGAATATGCAAAGTGATTAACATTACAATTATGTCGATTTTCTGATTATGTCGCTGCTTTACTTAATGAATTTCCTTAGTGACAGGCCATTTCTTTCCAATATTTTTTCTGGTGCGGTTATTGATCACATACAAAATCTTATTTTCATAAAGAACACCAACAAAGTCACTGTGAAACTGGCATCGGGAAAAGTTTCATAATATTTCTTTTTATTAGAATACAAGTAAATCTTATCGTTACCTATGGAATTTCTTGCCAGTCTGGTGCTTGAATTCACAACCCTGAGATTCAGAGTTTCATGCTAGTTGTTCCAGAGAAAACTGAAATCTTTTATTTATATTAAACACTGCGGCTTCTGTCCTCTACTTTTCGTCACTGAAGAGGTGGATCTGGTCTTCAGTTTGCCAACAATAAGCTCAGGCAGTGCTCCTTTGTAAAGCTGTGTTTGTTCGGATTGGTTATGTGGGACGGCACATCAGCTCTATGACCGTTTTCCCCTTCACTCAAATATCATAGATGGCAGCTCTCTTGTCTTGGGTTGCTGTAACCCAGTTTCAAAGCAGGAGTACTGTGGTCTCAATACAAAGTACTGGCCACTATACCATTAAGGCAAGCAGCCCAAACGTACACGCATTTTGTCATGCGTGTGTGAAGCTTTATTGTCTGGGGCTGCTGTCAGTTTTGATAAACCTTGTATCCTACTGTTCTGCACTTCTCCAGGAGCCAGTTCAGCACACAAATACCCTCCTTCAAACAAAGGCTGTAATCACTTGATAAAAGCCATTTCTCATCCTTTCTCTTAGTGTCGGTACTGCTATTGCATGTAAAGGAGGCGACTTGAAAATAAAATGTGTAATTGCCTTACAGAGAGTCTTCACGAAGGCGTGCGTCGCCTAGCTCTCTACTGCCAATTGACTGGACTTTTGAAGAAACCAATGTCATACGACGACTGCACAAATTGCACATCTTAAGGCACACGAAGAAAAATCTGTATGCTGATTGACGCAAAACATGTTGCTACAAATTATCCGCCAAGCTGTTTTACATGTCCGACCATCTCTTTCCTTTTTAATTTGCAGCAAGCACAATTCTTTCGGTTCCTTCTTTTGTATGTTTCTTGCTATTTTACTGTCTCCTTCCCCCACGTGGAGATGGATCTACAGTCAAAACCCTGTGTTTCACCTTGTGTTTGTGCAGCGTCAGTCTGTGTAGAGCGAGAAACTTACGCAGCTCCAGGGGTGTAATCGGTCATCAGCGCACAGCGGAGTCATACCGAGGTTATGAGTTCGAGTCTCAGCTGGAGCAACATCACTTATGTCTTTAGCTACTGAAATAGTTGAGTTTAGGTCAGTTTGTTGTGACACATTCTGCTCAAAAGAGCTGTATTAAAGCAAGCTCACCTGTTTCCACAGAATCGTTACTGCTTCTCGTCAACCAATATACTGCAGCCAGATCTGATACTGATACTGTCATTGCTTGTGCATGTAACACGTTCCTGCTGTGAGCCTGCTATAGCATGTTCAGTCCAGATATACTGCTGATGTACTACAAGAGCAAAAAAGGAAATGAAAGCATACCCAGCTTTTTTATTAAAACAAGGCACATCTGTGAGCTTGGTAATGATGAGGTTTGAACCCACAGGTGCAGTGCATAATGAATTAGTAGTCCATCGCCTTAACTACTTGGCCACTTCGTCAAGAAAACTAGCACCTCCAGGCATGAGGTGTTATCCTCTAGATGACCATCTTTCCCTGTAGGTGAGGGTCATTTTCCTTTTCCAACTGCAATTTTGAAATTTTTCTTGGGAGCTGTCAAGCTACCAAGCCTGTGCTGTGCTTCAGTGGCGGGTGTACAGGACATCCTGTTGTACACAGAAAGCACATTGAGCTCCTTTAACATGAAAAGTGCCAGATAATAGCATTTTCTCATCCTTTCTCTCAGTTTCAGTGCTACTATTGCTTGTAAAGGAGACAGCTTGCTCAGCGAGCAGGCTCAGCGCACACAGAACTTGGGTGTCTCAGAGCGGTGGGTACAAGTGGCTGTAAAAGGGGAGCACTCTGTTGCTTAGCTGATCAAGCACCTGTCTAGTAAACATCCCAGATCCTACACTCAAATCCCAGTGGTGCCTTTCTTTCTGTCTTGTTGTACAGAATTTATAGTCATGGACAACATACGTCTTGATTTAGCTTAATGCAAATATTCATTGAGTGGGTGGCAGAAGAATTCATTTATACTCCTCTTGTCTCCTCAGCTAAAATATTTTAAAAATACAGTACAGATTTGTTAGAGAACTTGACAAGTAAAAATGACAGCTCGCCGGCATCATTAGGTTAGGACTGTAGAGTTCTATTATAATCTTTTGGCATATTTATCTTAATTTTAATGTGAATCTAAAGACAAATGCCATTCAATATTTTGTAATTTTTAAAAAAAAAATATTTTAGCTGTGGATGCAAGAGGGACTGTTATACCTTCCAAACATCCAATACAATTGTAAAAGAGCCTGTTATTTTAATAAAATTAGCGAATAAGAGAAAACCACAATTTTTATATTATCACTAAATATCAACGTTCAGAGGAAGGATTTGAAGAATCTATCAAAGGATAAACAATGACAGGAATGGATTTTTTATTTTGAACCAATATTTGCGCCGCAATAATCCACTCATTCTCAAAAGAAGAAAACACAGGTATGTTTTGAGTCTCACCATGATCGTCTTCTCGATCCCCCCAAAAAAGCTTAAATGTGATAGTTTCCATTGTATTTTGGATGCAACATCCCTTGAAGACAGTTTCACCTTGAGACAATGACTCTTTCACCTGGTAAAATGTACTACCTCTCTTCTGTGATTGAGACCTGTATTAAAGCCCAGAGCCCTGGCACAGTGACTCTCTCCCAGTTGCATGCTGTAGCTATCTCAGATATCTGTTTACAGGGCACTCAGTACTTGCACAGCCTCACCCAAACTTCCCGCCATTCTGACATCTCCTGTCCAGCCCCATCTCCACCTCTCTCCCATCACCAGCCTGCCATATCAACCAAAACACAGTGCACCCTGTTCCCTTTCGACAGCAAACACTTTAAATCAAGTCTTCACCCCTGAGGTTCATAGTGCAACATGCAGGCCTGTAGGAAAGCATCTAGTAAACCAATACTCAGTCACTAACATGCAGCATTGCTTGCAAGCCTCAAATATTAAAGTCTGATTAATTTTATTGAAGACCTTGGTGACACAAAGTATTTCAATACAAGTTTCAAAACATATTCCTGCAAAATTCTCAAACAGACAGACTAGAAAGGCTTTAGAGAGCTGAGAAACATGCAATTAGTTCTCAGATTCTCTTCTTGGTGCATTTAATGTGCTACAATATGGATTTAATTAATATAAAATGAAAAGCATATTCAGGTGCAAACATGTTTTTCCAATGTTCCACTCACTATACCATTGTCAGCTTATCGCAAATCATCTTCAAACATGGTCAAATACAGTACGCATGCTAAATAATACCCAGAAAGAAAAGAGGAAATTTCGTATTTTGATTTTAAATTCAAATTTCAGTAGTGCAACAATGACCAAGCCCCAGTGCTCAAGTCTCACTGTAGCTGGATTCCAGTATCATCAGCTCTTGGCTGGTTTGTAAATCCTCTGATCCTCATGTCCTCCTCTTGGGGTGGAGGGAAGACGGGGAGGTTGTTCCCCTAGTCCTGTCTTGTCTCTGTTCCCAGATTATTGACCGCTTCCTGTCACAACAGTGCCTCCAAGAGGAGGAGCCCTGAACAGCGCAGTGTCTCAGATATATCAGGATAATTAGCCTGAAACAACTATGCCAGTTTCATATCTCATTGAGACAGTCACCCAGATACAATACAACCCAGAAACCTAGATACAATCACAGGCCTAAAAAAACAAACATTAAAGAACAAGCAGAATAAGTGAAGAAGGGCATGAAAGATTACTGGTGAAAATGTCTCGGCACAGCTGACTTTAAACCTGCTTCTCTGCTCTGGCACACATTTCTCTCAGTGCTGGAGGAGCTGAGTGTGTGTTTAAGCATTGTGTTTCACTGCTTCTTGATGCTGCAGTCAAGACACTGGTGAAACTGTGTAGGTCAGTGTGTATAAAACACCTGTGACAATATATTGTGTGAACTAGGGGTCACAAATTATGTTCCAGCATTATTTGCTTTGTCTCAGCATCACTGTTTAGCTTCTGGCTTTTAGGGGGCAGCATGGGGTCAAATTCTTCAGCCTGATCGCAAGCTCCTCTATCTGTCACACTGGAACTGGTACTCCCCTCCGAACTGATGTGTGAAGAAACACCTGAAAGACCAACAACGGACACACTGGCCATCACCAATTCCCCGGCCACTGACTCCTGACTACTGCCAACAACAATAACAACAGACACACCGGTCGTCGCTGATCCCACACCCAACGACTCCTGACCAACAACAACACCAGACACACTGACCATCACCACTCCCACAGACACTGACTACAGACCACCACCAACAACAGACACACTGGCCATCACCGATCCCACAGCCACTGACTACTGACAAACAACAACAACAGACACACTGGCCATCACCGATCCCACACACTACTGAACAACAACACCAGACACACTGGCCATCACCGATCCCACAGCCACTGACTACTGACAAACAACAACAACAGACACACCGGCCATCACCGCTCCCACACACACTGACTACTGAACAATAACAGACACACACTGGCCATCACTGCTTACACACACACTGACTACTGAACAACAGCAACAGACACACTGGCCATCACTGCTCCCACAGCCACTGACTACTGACCAACAACAACAACAGACACACTGCCCATCACCAATCCCACAGCCACTGACTACTGACCAACAACAACAACAGACACACTGACCATCACCACTCCCACAGACACTGACTACTGACCAACAACAACAGACACAATGGCCATCAGTGCTCCCACAGACACTGACTACTGACCACCAGCAACAGACTGACCTCTATGTCTCCAGGGTAGAAACTAGTGACCAGACAGGAGAGAAAGAGAGTCTGAAAGAATGTTTTCAGAGTGTGCTGGGTCACAACCAACAAGGATCTTAACATTGTATTAACAGAGAAGGGCCAGTAAAGTATTTCAGCCTTGAGAGCTTTACAAAACCCTATGTAAAACCAACCAAAAATAAAAACACAGCTCCCTAATTTTAGGAGGAATAATATGAGCAACTTCTTCAGTATTTCTCACTTTGTCCTCTCTAGAGTCCAAAATAAACCATCACCAAAAGCTAGACTGTCTCTCAGGTTCTCTTCAAACAAAAGGCCCAGACTTGTAAGCCACAACCTTCGGAGCCAGAGAGAAGGCGGGTAATTCCTCACAGCTCAGAAAAAAATGAGCAGGCTGTTTCCCCCCCAAGGTATCTTGGGACTTGAAGTTCTCTTCCTGCACAGAGGAAACTACAATTTTTTAAACAGACAGGGTCAAGAGGGTAGAGGCTCCTCAAAACTCTAGACCCAAAGCACACTCCCTCTATAATTATGCTTACGTTGCACTTTTCTGGATACTCCACTCATAGCACTTTACAAGTAATGGGGACTCCCCTCCACCACCACCAAAGTGTAGCCCCCACCTGGACAATGCAAAGGCAGCCATAGTGCACCAGTACACTCCCCTAACACCAGCTGTCAGTGGGGAGGAGAACAGAGTGATGAAGCCAGTTCATAGATGGGGATTTTTAGGAGGCCATGATTGATAAAGGCCAATGGGACATTTTTTTGGCCAGGAAACCAGGGTAACACCCCTACACTTTTCAAGAGATGCCCTGGGATTTTGTATGACAAAAGAGTGTCAGGACCTTGGTTTTAAATCTCATCTGAAGGACGGTGCCTTTTCACAACCATCACTATATTGGGGCATTAGGGCCCACAATGACCATCGGGTTAGCGTCTCCTACTGTCCCCCCTAACACCTCTTCCAGCAGCAACCTTAACTTTCCCAGGAGGTCTCCTATCCAGGTACTGGCCAGTCTCATGTGTAGTGTGCTCTCACGAGGCACCAGTTCTGTAGGGGTTTGGGCATTTACTAGGACAATTATTAATTGTAGCAGTAAATCACAAAATTATTCTTTTAATGGCTTTAGAATCCAACCATGCGGTATAACTCAAACAACGCACACACACAGGTACTAATACACAAGAATACATTTATTAATACATACAATATGCATGTAAACCTAATAGCTCTTATCGTGAGGGTTATCAGAATACAAAAGATATATATTCATTCAATCACGAAGAGTTACACATATCAAGAGGACGTTCGGTATATCATTCATTTAGACCGTTTCGTAAATGAATTTGGTCACAACTTGACTACACTAGACACTCAAAACAAGTACATAACTCTTAGGAATTCAATTGATATCAACTGGTTAGGATAACAATTGAATTCTCAAGCTGTTATGCAGTGAAGTTGAATACTCATCCAATCTCTGGGGATTCAGATCTCCTGCAGGCACAAAGAAACAGCTGCAGGCTTGTTGCTGTCCAATCCGCGCTCTCTGGCTCCGTGCCAGGCTGTGCTGTGCGGCTTGTGACGGTGCGCTGCTGATGCTCTGCACTGCTCTCTGAAGACCGGCTAGTTAGTGTTGGCTTTAACTAGCACAGTTTGTGCACAGGAGAAAAGATGACTGTGGGTCCCAGCAGGTCAGGAAGAGGACCGGTTCGTTCCTGATGTAGCGCTAGTTCTGAATAGTGATTCAGCTGTCCACAGTTCCGACCTGTTCACGAGGCTTTCTGCTGGTGCTAACCTCGGGTGGATCCTTTGGTTACTCGTGGCAACCTCCGCTCTCGACTCTTAGAACAAAGGAAAGTTCTGGCATTCGGACACACTGGCCTTTCCGTGGTGGTCTGGGCTGAGTCTCAGGATGGTCAGGAGGCGCGCTGCGAGAATGTCCTGCCCTTGGGAGCCTTTCTGCTCCTGGGCTGTCCTGCCCTGGAATTGTCTCGCACCCCTGGAATTCTCCTTAGAGATTCTCCTTAGAATTTCTCCTTGTTGCCTGTTTTTACCTGGAGGAACTTCAGCTCGTTCATTGGCTGAAAGTTTCATGGGCATCAGAGTCCCATGTGGATTACTCGGCCCTACCAGTCCCTGATTGGTTGATCAAGGTGAGATATGAGCCACTTACTCCTGACACCTAGGAATGCAGTCCAGATGTCCATCTGGCACTCCCTAGACAGATAGGCGCCAATGGATGACCATTGACCATGATAACCAGGCTTAGCTAAGTGCATCCCCATTTGGGAGCTGTCCCTTATCAAAAGAAAACATCTTTAAATCAGCCTGCATGAATAGTTTCTCTATGGCTGCACCACAGAGATGAAGAGAGAGATGGGGCCTCATTTGGGAAAGCACAGCAACACTTAATTCCTGTATTTTAATAAGCCTTGCCGCTACACATGCCTGCTGAGCTTCAGTGGGTTGTTAGTTGTGACTTGCAGGGTGATATGGCTGCTGGCACATTTATGCACACCTAAGTCCTGGCCCATATTTTTTCACAATTTCCTTTCACACACTCACCTGAGTGATGTCCCCTGACCTTCAGGTAGCTGTCCATGAGCTCGGGACAGATGTATTTCAGATAATCTCTGTTCTCTCTGTTGTAAGTAAAGCTCAGAAAGCCCGTGTATTTGCTTGTGTGTGTCGCAGATACTGTTTTTACTTGTAAAAAATCCGACTTAGGGAAATTCTATACAAACTGGTGTCATGAGAGGCCCCAGGAAAGATACTGTATAAAATAAAAGTTATTACAGTTTGTTGATAAAGCACTGATACTCCTTGGCAGGGTTATTTCAGACCTGTGCGGGGGGGACAGACAGCTCTAGTGACAGCAGGTGAGACACCTGGGCGCAGGTTCACACAGACGCACCTGTCACCTGTGAAACAGACAGCTTGAACCATCAGTCTGGGACAGAGCTCACCTAGAGCCAGGTGACCCAGGGACCAGGACTGGGAACCCCGAACTCACTGTGTTTTAGTGAGTGAATCTAATTTACCCGAGTCTCGCGTCGGTTTTAGCATGTTTTACTTATCACGGTTTGTCTAGTCAGTGGCTTTTCCTAATTTTAATTGTGTATTTGTTTGCGTATTTGTATTCAGAAAAGGGTGGGACCTGTCTAAAATAACTTTATCAAATGAACAAGCTGACGTACAGAAATCCCGGAGCACCGCGAACATGAGACTCGTTTACAGCATGTTGATCCCGCAAAGGAACGGGAGAGAAAGAGAAACAACATTTCGGCTGTTCAGACATTTTCATGGTCGACACTGCATTGTTTTTATAGCGTTGTTAGTCGAACATTCATCTGATACTGCAGAGCTTTACTGTGTCAATGGATATAATAGTCTCTGGACAGACTCAGTCTTCACAATAGCAAACCACTGCTCTGTTAAAATAGACAAAGACTCTCTGCCTGAATTCCTGTATATTATCATGTCCCAGGTCTGGCAGCCAATTACCAGTCTGTACAGAGCTATTACCACAACAGGTTCTTCTTGACTGCTAACATATTGTAACGCTTACGGCCGACAGGTACTGTGTAAGAGCCGGCGTACCAGAGCAGGTGACGTCACCGCCCTTCCCTGTGATAGCAGGACTACAGCTACTAGGCTGGGGGGAGATCTCTCTTTGGCTCACGGGGCTAGGTCGCTGCAGAAAAACGCGGAGCCACAGTTGATTTATGTTTTAACAGGGGGGGCAATGACTTTTTCACACAGGGCCAAGTAGGTTTGGAATTTTTTTTCCCTTAATAATAAAAACCTTGTATTATCTTTGTCTAATATTTCAATTTGTTTTGATGATCTGAAACATTTCAGTGTGACAAACATGCAAAAAAACAAGAAATCAGGAAGGGGGCAAAAACGTTTTCACACCACTGTAGATAAGACTTTATTGATCCCTTAGGGAACTATAGCAGTCCAGCCCAAGACAAGCAAAAACAGACATCAGAATAGTTATAAAAACAAAAGACAACAAAATAAATATAAACTAAATACATAGGTGTGTGCAAAATGTGATGCCCATAGTCACTGTAGAAACAATAAAAGATGTGCAGAAGCGGATGAGAGGCGTTGGTCATGATGGCTGTGAGCTTGGTCAGCATTCTCCTCTCAGCCACCACCTCCAGGGGGTCAAGTCTCAACCCCAACACAGAGCCAGCCTTCTGAAGAATGTCTCTGCAATTTCAAATTGAAATTTGAAGCTGCTCTTTGCATGGGTATCACTTCTTTTGAGCAGTACTCTAAGCTCGTGTTAAAGGTTTGGTCCTCTTGTCCTGTGTTTTTCAGGGTCAGAAGTCAGTGCTCTCCCTGACTCTGGGGACAGGGCTCCTCTTGAACAGCAGCACAGTGAGGAGGAGGAGTGGGGCTCCAGTCTGAGGCAGGAGACAGAGCTCACCGCCGCACAAGGGAAAGAGACACTCAGGGAGCAGCACACAGAGAGCAGACAGAGACAGGATCTGGACTCTGTGCCCACGATGAAGACCGAGCCTGAGAGTGAGACACCTGGGCTCTTAATATTTACAGAGAAGATCAATCATCCGCACACCATGCGTATCGCAGAACATTGTAATGAACTGGACTGCGTCTCTGCCCAAGAGCTCAGAGCAGAACTGGGTGAGTTTCATCTTGCAGAGCAGGACATGGAAGCCCCAGTGGACTGACCCTGCAGATACAATAATCCACACATACATCAGCTGGAGTCGTACGTTAACTGAAAGACTTGAGCTTTCTGCGTTTGTGTGTGGCGCATGTACGGTCTTGCAATTTGGTAGATGTTTTATTCATCTCTGTCACAATTCTTCTTTGATCTTCATTGTTGAGGATTATTCAGTTATTGCTACTATAGGCTATAGGTTTTGGCCTCTACCCTCAGCCCGTGTTAAAGGCCCTGTCCTCTTGTCCTGTGTTTTTCAGGGTCAGAGGTCAGTGCCCTCCCTGACGCTGGGGACAGGGCTCCTCTTGACCAGCAGCACAGAGAGGAGGAGGAGTGGGGCTCCAGTCTGAGGCAGGAGAGAGAGCTCACCGCCGCACAAGGGAAAGAGAGACTCAGGGAGCAGCACACAGAGAGCAGAGAGAGTGTGGAGGATCTGGACTCTGTGACCACGATGAAGACTGAGCCTGAGAGCCTCTTAGTAAAGCCCTCAAACGAGATTAATGATCTGGACATTAAGAATATTAATGAAAGTTGTAAGGAGCAGGACTCTGTCTCTGTACAAGAGCACAATGAAGAACTGGGTGAGTTTCCTCTTACAGAGCAGTACGTGGTGATCCAGCTGATGGACCCTGCAGAGCAGCAGACTGCTGTACCTGGTGAAGAGATCAGTGCTGAGTCACAGCACCCAGAGGAGAGTCAGGACAGGGAGGGGCAAGAGCAGCACCTACAGGGCTCGATAGTACCAAGACCTTGTTCTGTGCAAATTCAGAGACTGTCAGCGCCGAGGTGGTTTGACACATCGTCGTGGGCCAGAGGATCAGGAAGCCTTCAACGCCTTGTTCAGATAAAACGGAGGAAGTGTCGGTACAGCACAGACAGCAGCAGTGTTTTCAGAGGTCAGGGAAATTAAGTCACAAGGGGCGAGAGAGTATTCAGCTGCAGTCAGTGTGGGAAGAGTTTCAGTCGCTTGGACAGTCTAAAAACCCACCAGTCCGTTCACACAGGAGAGAAGCCTTTCAGCTGCAGTCAGTGCGCGAGGAGTTTCAGCTGGGCCGCTAGCTTATGAAAACACCAGCTGACGCACACGGGAGAGAGACCTTTCAGCTGCGAGCAATGTGGGAAGAGCTTCAGTCAGGAAGGCAGTTGAAAAACCCACCAGCTTCAGCTGCAGGGAGTGCGGGAGGAGTTTCCGGCGGGCGGACAGCTTAAAAGCGCACCACCTTCATCACGCAGGAGAGGAACGTGGGATAGCAGCCATATCGCCCTCAACTCCCAGCTGACAGCCCGCTGGAGCCCAGCAGGTGTGAGCCTGGCCAGTACCTGGCGGGGAGACTCCTGGGAAAACACTGAGGCTGCTGCTTGGAGAGGTGTGAGTGGGGCCAGCAAGGGGCGCTCTCACTCTGTGGTCTGTGTGGGTCCTGATGCCCCAGTATAGTGATGGAGGACATCTTTTCTGATCGCCCTATCATCTCATATCGCCGATCACCTGTTCACAGCTCCCTTGACCGCCCTCAACAACCATCCACACCAGGAACTTTCCCTTGCAACAGAGCTCACTGCATCACCTGCAAGTACACATCCAACACCACACTCATTCAAGGTCCCTCAGGACAATTCCGGATCACCCAGACAGCATCTTGTACCTCCAGCAACCTTATTTACTGTATCTCTTGCAGTAAATGCCCAGGCATCTACATTGGAGAAACAGGAAGGAGACTCGGAGACCGCTTCAGAGAACACGTCAGGGCTGTGAAGATTAAAGATCTCTCCAAGCCCATTGTTTCTCATTTCACCTCTGACGGCCACGACCACTCTAATCTCTCCGTCTGTGTTTTCAAAGATGGTTTTCCGAACTCATACATCAGAAAGACCACCGAAACTAAAATTATTCTGCAGCTAGGATCAGACATTCTCCCTTCTCTTAACGACAGACTACTGTTCTTTTAAATTTTCTCCATTCATTGGAAGTTTCATTTCACACCTCTTTGCACCTATTCTGACTTCACACCTCTTGATTGGCCTCTCTTTCTGTCCCCTGCTCCCGCCTCTCACTCCTCCTCCCTCCCAGCCTTTGTTCTCCCGCTACTTACCTTTGCCTACTGCCCTGTCTCTCTCACACCTGAAGAAGGCTCCACGGCCGAAATGTTGTTTTCTCTTTCTTCTTTTTTTCAGCATGGAATAAACCTATTACTTGTTCCTTTGCAGCCTACGCATGCTGACGCAGCTACCCACCTGAACTACTTCCTAGGATGCACTATCCGAAAAATGACCTGCTCCAGGGTTGTGGCAGGGATGAACACAGTCAGCTCGCCTCAACATATTTTCCACAACTAGGAGATATGGTTCTTTCTGATTCTTTTATTCATTTTTTAAATTTTTTTATCACTTATATATAATTCGTTAGATAAATGGAACTTATCATCATGTTTGTAACACAATACAACTGATTCTAAATAATTCTCAAGAACTTGTGTTGGAGACCATTGTTTTAAAGTTAACTGTGAAAAAATATTTGACAAATCAGGTAGTTTGTTGTTTTCTTAAACATTATTTAGGGACTTTGGCAGTATGCCCAGGCGATGCATTACATACCTGTTACATCGCCCTGCTAATGGAGATATGTGTGTCCTCCATTTAGGAGAAGGGATTTGCAGTTAAGGTATTGCAGACGAAATTGGGGAAATAGTAAACATCAAGACAAAGTGATCGCTTGTAACTATTCATAACACTATTAATAAAATGTTAAGGTATAGTTTACAAACAATTGCTATTATTACTACTGCTGCACTGGTTTCACAGAGGACAATGCATTCCATAATCATTACAGGGACTATGGCATTGCAAAACTGCATAAACAGACTTGCCACAATCAGCTGATACTACCCTTATCTGTAAGTGACATTCTTGAAAACCAGCCTTTTGTTTTCTGCTTACCTGCACTTCCTCATACTCCTGAAACCTCAAAAAGCAGTTCTCATTTTCTTTGACGTCTTCAGGGGGGTAAAAATGCTAGTCATCTAAAAGCTACAGTAGAAGTAAAACTGAACAAAATAATGCCAGTGGTGGAAAATATGTAAGAATTACATACCAACTGTGCCAACTACTTTGTTACAGCTCATAGCATTTCATGAATGTTGAATCCAAATAATCATCAAAGCTAGGTATCACATCCAAAACATTACATCTATATATTAGGCTAAGTATGATATATAACCCTGGAAGTGTTACATAGAATTTCAAAACACAAAAAGCATGCTGCCTTGTGCTTTCTTGGAAATCAAGTGATTCACAAGTTAAAATCATGTGAGGCCACAGACAACAAATTTTAGTTACATGAGATGGAAGCCAAATGTGTTGATTAGTGGCTAATACTTCAGGTTACATCAGTATATTAATTCCCTCACTCATCTTGTCAGAAAATGAACTTAACTGCCCAGAAGATCGTACAGACATAACATTTCCAACCTCTTTCACTGAGATCTTCTAACACAGGCAGGCAAGTCGATTGGATAGGATCAGTTGATTTATTTACTTCACTTAGACACCCTTCTGATGTTGCACTAGCTGATACACAAAACAAAGGAATGTCAGCTGGAGAAAGTGAATGTCCTCCTTCTGTTTCTCTTTGTCCAGCAGAGCTAATATTGTCTATGAGCATGTGGAAGGGCTGGAGAGAACTCATCAGCTGAAAGGGGGGGTGGATGAATGACAGATGACAGAGACTCTCAGGCAGGAGAGCGTTAAGAGTAGGAAAATGTGTGATAACAGGGGCTTTTTCATATGAAGGATTCCAGAGTGTTGAACATAAGCAGTAAATTGGAGGAAGTTGGTGGGAAGTTAGTGGAATCTCTTTGTTATTTTGGAAAAAAATGTATGAAAATTGTTTGTTACAGCAAGAATTTGTAAACCAGATGTTTAGACATTGAGAGGTGGGTGTATTTGTATAGGCTTTGGTATATAATATATAGGCATTGTTACATATTAGTGTTGAATATATCTTTCACTCTTTCACTCATTGAGCACCCATGAACTGGTAATATTAAGGCATTAAGTGAAGTAAATAAATCAACTGATCCTATCCAATCGACTTGCCTGCCTGTGTTAGAAGATCTAGAGGTTGGAAACGTTATGTCTGTACGATCTTCTGGGCAGTTAAGTTCATTTTCTGACAAGATGAGTGAGGGAATTAATATACTGATGTAACCTGAAGTATTAGCCACTAATCAACACATTTGGCTTCCATCTCATGTAACTAAAATTTGTTGTCTGTGGCCTCACATGATTTTAACTTGTGAATCACTTGATTTCCAAGAAAGCACAAGGCAGCATGCTTTTTGTGTTTTGAAATTCTATGTAACACTTCCAGGGTTATATATCATACTTAGCCTAATATATAGATGTAATGTTTTGGATGTGATACCTAGCTTTGATGATTATTTGGATTCAACATTCATGAAATGCTATGAGCTGTAACAAAGTAGTTGGCACAGTTGGTATGTAATTCTTACATAATTTCCACCACTGGCATTATTCTGTTCAGTTTTACTTCTACTGTAGCTTTTAGATGACTAGCATTTTTACCCCCCTGAAGAAGTCAAAGAAAATGAGAACTGCTTTTTGAGGTTTCAGGAGTATGAGGAAGTGCAAGTAAGCAGAAAACAAAAAGCTGGTTTTCAAGAATGACACTTTCATATAAGGGTAGTATCAGCTGATTGTGGCAAGTCTGTTTATGCAGTTTTGCAATGCCATAGTCCCTGTAATGATTATGGAATGCATTGTCCTCTGTGAAACCAGTGCAGCAGTAGTAATAATAGCAATTGTTTGTAAACTATACCTTAACATTTTATTAATAGTGTTATGAATAGTTACAAGCGATCACCTTGTCTTGACGTTTACTATTTCCCCAATTTCGTCTGCACTACCTTAACTGCAAATCCCTTCTCCTAAATAGAGGACACACATATCTCCATTAGCAGGGCGATGTAACAGGTATGTAATGCATCGCCTGGGCATACTGCCAAAGTCCCTAAATAATGTTTAAGAAAACAACAAACTACCTGATTTGTCAAATATTTTATCACAGTTAACTTTAAAACAATGGTCTCCAACACAAGTTCTTGAGAATTATTTAGAATCAGTTGTATTGTGTTACAAACATGATGATAAGTTCCATTTATCTAACGAATTATATATAAGTGATAAAAAATTAAAAAATGAATAAAAGAATCAGAAAGAACCATAACTTCTACAGATGCAGCCATTCAAAATGCGTGCGTTATTTTGCGGCATACCCCGGTGGGCGTGTCGCGGTATCACGCAGTGTCACGCAGTGTCACGTGGTTAATCGCGCGTCATTTGACGCTCTGCCGGAAACTATCCGGCGTCACCTTGTAAAACCGCCAGGGGGAGCTTAACCTCTCATGTACAGCATTTGAGCCTTTAATTTTGAACAGTGTATTACAGCATGTTAATCTTCAGTCATTAAAATGTTGGTACATTTTATGAAAGCAAGATTGCTCAGTTGGACAAAAGTACACAACCTACCTTTATCAGAAATATTTATGCATCAAAGCCTTTACCGAAGATATTACTAATAATATTAATAATGGATGACTTTGGACAAGCTGTATACTCAAAGTATAATTTCTTTAGCACATTTGTACAAGCACTTGGAATCTGTCCAAGCCATACTTTGTCAGGCATTTTGTTTTACTTCAACGGGCATAAAAACTTCCTTGCTTTTAACAGGGCGTTTCATAATTTCTAACTACGAAAATGATTTAAAATGCGACACCTATCATTCAACTAGAGCTTAAAATATCACAAGGAAAAATACACACCGGTATTCCATTTCTCCCTAAACATTGTAAGCTTCGAAGTCTTTAACTAACGTGATACCGGAGTCAACAATCATACTTTTAGAATTTGATTAAAAGGGAATATAATATGGAATCGCGTATCTAAGGAATTTAATAATGGTATGATTATAGCCGTGTACTGCGGCAGGGCTGTGTAGGGCTGTTTCGCCTGCCTGCTCATGCGAGCTGTCTTGTAGCCGACTGGTCTAGGTGCATGCCTGCCAACGGGCAGGTTGTGTGCTCGAATCCAGCAGGTGCTGGACCTTCCAGTTTTATTTATTTATTTTTTAATCGCGTAACATATTACCGTATGCAAACTGTACTGTATACAGTATGTATATGTATATTTAATGTCTTAACTGTGCCCGTTTAAGTATTGAATATTCATATCTAATTTTACCACTGAAGGGAAATCTTAACATAAACATACAGTATATGGCTGGTCTCGGTACTTTAAAGAAAACATACACACCAGTATTCCATTTCTCCCTAAACATTGTAAGCTTCGAAGTCTTTAACTAACGTGATACCGGAGTCAACAAGCATACTTTTAGAATTTGATTAAAAGGGAATATAATATGGAATCGCGTATCTCAAGAAATTAATAACGATATAATTATATTCATGTTGCAAAAGAACTGCAACGGACATAAAAACTCCCTTGCTTTTAACAGAGCGTTCCATAATTTCTAACTACGAAAATGCCAGGTGAAAGGATTTGTAAACATATTTTGTTAAAGCAAGTCAGTTTTTTCTGCAACACATAAAATACATTTTTCCAAGAAAGTTTAGCCTTTGTCACTAATGAAACCACTAAATAAAGACATAAATATAGAAATCTTAAGATTTGTTTTATTTAATGTTGGTAGCAGGATGAACTGTCAGAGTGCATATTTTGCTCGCAAAGTTGCTGCAAGATGTTAACAGTGAAAAAGGTATTTAGAAATGAGTTATTTCAAGATGAAAAAGAAAACATACACGAAACATGGTTTCATTACGACCAGAATCGGTCTTGGGATATTTTTAACTTGATTTACAGTATTTGAGAGGTATGTCTTAACACCGATACTACAGTGCTTAAGTACTGCTCACGTATATGTTTCTAGGTTTATATTATGCATTTCATACGGTCAAATTACTTTTGAGCAACTAATAAGAAGCACGAAACGGTATGCATTTTACTTTCGTTTTGGGGTGGGACCCGTGGATTGATTAGAGATATCAAGTACATACAAGTCATTTTTTAAATGTTGTAGTTCGTCTTGAAAAAATGTTTCGAGTACATCATCTATCAACAATCACACAGGTTCTGTTTCCATATTGCGGATTTTGGTTAGGTATTATCAAATCCAGTGGCGCTGTTAGTTTACTGAGTCCCATGTCACATGGTCTGTGATTGAAGCCAGTTAGACCGGTTTAATTCGTCACAGCCAGCACTCTTCAGGTGTGAGGGTCTTCTGCTCAGAATGAACCGCTAAAATGTTTGTGTATATTCTAATGGTAGTGGGGGCAGGGTGTGTGGGAACAGGTTTGGTTGAAATTGCATTAGAGATCTATGTTCTTCACACCTGAAACATTTTCTCTGAAAGCATTTTCTTCGCAGTTTAACCGATCTTGTTACAGCATGTTACAGTTTACTTTTATTAACCATATTAATTTTAAGTGCTTAATGTAAAATATATTTTCATTTCATTGTTCAAATATACATTAAGTCTGACTATCATATAATAAGTTAAATACAAAACTAAAGAAAAAATAGGGTTAAATATAATTCAAAATATTTTGCTAACAATGTTAACTGTTTATGAATAATAAAATGTATTAACTAAGGAGTAGGATGGCACAGTTGTTAGTATGTTTTTTGTTTTGTTTCTTTTTCATAAATACAACAGTAGTACCTGATGTCTCAGTGGCTTTCAAAATTAAATTATGCAATAAATAACCACATGTAAGACTCTGATGCTTAAAATGTTTAGGGAGAAAGTGGAATACTGGTGTGTATTTTTTCTTTAAACTACCAATACCAGCCATATACAGTCTGTAACGTAGGGATTTCTATACGTCTTTATTTAGTGTTTACATTAGTGACAAAGGCTAAACTTTTAGCTTCAGTAACGTGTACATATCTCCCCTTTTTATAAAACGACATGGTTGAAAACTGTTCCAGAGCCACTGTTGTTTCATCAGTGAAAAGTACATCATGAAATGCCTCTCCCTGTTCAATCCACTGGAAAAAAGAAAAGGAGCATAAAGCTTCTGATGGTCATAAACGATATTCATTTAGGAGCAGCATCAGAGGTATGTTTTTAACTGCACTGCATTGGAGAGAATACCATAGTGTGTTTTTTTTTTACTCCCTGGCGGAAACTGGCTTCCAGAAGAATCAGTATGGCTCAGAGATTAAATAAAACTTCACTCGCACCAAACAAATGTATATTTCTAAATATCACAACATGATCGAATTTAAGTCATTTTAATAACAATGAATAGTCACCTATGCGTTACAATATAAACATTTATATTGATTTAAATCGCGTTTAAATCACCTTTATTTAAAACCCATAAATAAAGCTGATACTGTTTAGACTTCCAATTATTTAAAACTGTATTAAAGCAGCACGATACACAATGCAACGTAAATCGCTATCTTTGTCTTCTGTGTAATAATGTTCACCTCTCTGTCCAGCAAATTTACAGGTTAAAAACAATACTGTTAGGCTGGGAAAACGATTTTTTTAAGAAATACAAAATGAGATATAATGATATGTTCCGGCTTAGACATTAACGAAGAGCATAACGCGTGTACTGCATACACTGCAAGTACAACCCCCCTCTCTGCAGGAGTGCTGGCTGCGACGAATTGAACCGGTCTCACGGGTATTTTCAAAGTAGGAGGCGAGATTTCCAGCGAAAGACACTCCCCCCCCCCCTCAAAAACCCAGTAAGTACAGTACTTACTAGTTAAAGGCTAGGCTCCCGACTACGGCGAAAGGAACCCTTCTTTCATTAGAATACAATGAACATATTTTAGCCCTGAATGAATAAATAGCAAACATGGTTTACATAAAAGACATTTTTCCAAGAAAGTTTAGCCTTTGTCACTAATGAAACCACTAAATAAAGACATAAATATAAAAATCTTAAGATTTTTAAAATGCATGACTTTGCTAAAATTTATTTGAAAATAAAAACAATTACAACCGTAAGGGGAGAGAGAGAACAGGGGAGGGATGTTGGTTTTGCATAAGGCGCGGGGCTATGGAAATTAGGTCTGTTTGGGAATGTGTAGTTACATGTTCTGGCTGTTTGTGAATTATCGTTGTTGAGTATGGAGTGTTGAGGTATTGATTTTGTGTAATGCTTTATGTTGAAAATTGAGGTGGATTTTGTTTATGATAAACAGGATAAACTGGGATGGGAGGAAGGTTTGGTTTTGCATAAGGGGCGGGATTATGATAATTGGAGGACTTTGCGAGAGTAAAATGGTTTGATATATTTGATTTTGTATTGTGGTTGTTATCTATTTTTTTGGTTGGTATTATGTTTATATGGTTGTTTTTGTTGGTTGGTTGTTATTATGGTTATTAATAATACGATCTATAGTTGAAATCTGAGCCTAAATAAAAAGAAAAAGCAAGTGATTAGGTTTATGAGCAATCTAATTACTTATTCGTTTAAAACGCTATATAAAATAAAGTTTATTAATAATTTGCTGCACAGAGCGGTGAATATTATTATGCATAAGACAAAGATAACGATTCTGATCAGTTTAGAAATCTGTGTACCTTGTAAGGTTTTTACTTCTTAAACTTTTAAAATACACGTTTTGAATAGAAAGAAATCCTCTTCCTGTTACAGTATGTATAGCAAACTAGCACGTCTTTTTTCACCAATCAGAGGGGTGTCAGATGGTGTCAGCCAATCACCATTCTGCGTTGGGTAGCAACGGGTGACTGTTCTCAGGCGGAAGATGTAAACAGCTTAATGTTCGTGTTAAATAATTTTTTTAAATTCAATTAAACGGGCACAGTTAAGACATTAAATATACATATACATACTGTATACAGTACAGTTTGCATACGGTAATATGTTACGCGATTAAAAAATAAATAAATAAAACTGGAAGGTCCAGCACCAGCTGGATTCGAGCACACAACCTGCCCGTTGGCAGGCACGCACCTAGACCAGTCGGCTACAAGACAGCTCGCATGAGCAGGCAGGCGAAACAGCCCTACACAGCCCTGCCGCAGTACACGGATATAATCATACCGTTATTAAATTCTTGAGATACGCGATTCCATATTATATTCCCTTTTAATCAAATTCTAAAAGTATGCTTGTTGACTCCGGTATCACGTTAGTTAAAGACTTCGAAGCTTACAATGTTTAGGGAGAAATGGAATACCGGTGTGTATTTTTTTCTTTAAAGTACCAAGACCAGCTATATACTGTATGTTTATGTTCCAAAATTAATATCGTTTATGGCTTTCACACGCGTTACAGTATGCTCCTATTCTTTTTATGCTCAGCTACTAAGATTTCCCTTCAGTGGTAAAATTCAATATCTACAACGGGCACAGCAAAGACGTTTTTACTGTAAGTCTTTCTACGACAGACCAACGGACCACGAGTGCCCCTGTCGGTCAACCAATCACTTACTGCGGTGCCACGCGTCATCTTGCGTCATACTGAGCGACGTCACCTGCGGTACGTGTCTGTGACGCGCACTTTGAATGGCTGCATCTGTAGTTGTGAAAAATATGTAGAGGCGAGCTGACTGTGTTCATCCCTGCCACAACCCTGGAGCAGGTCATCTTTCGGATAGTGCATCCTAGGAAGTGACTAGATATAACAACAGAAAGAGTTAACTTTGGTTCTCCCCTCAAGACTAATACACTAACTGCTGTGTCTATGTCCCTATCCTTCAGACATCTGAGAAAATACCTTTGATTCCTTACTGGTGGAGAATCTTTACACTTCCAAATGTTGCTAAAAATGATTGACATCTTAATTGGGCTTAACAAGGTGGCTGAAACAAAGCCATGATGCTGGTCACAAAACCACCCATAAATTAAAAATAGTTTTTTTTTTACATGTTCCCACTCTATTTTAGACTTCCATAGATTGTGTGCAAGGATCAGGAAATTTGTTGTGAGAGAGAGATGGAAAAGGAGATGGGCAGGAGATAATCCTGACAACCCTGAAGATATACATAGTCAGTATAGGAAAGTGGTTTTCACCCCAAGACGAACTCCCTCATCCCCTGAGAGTTCCAGTACAAGAGTAGTAATGCGTGAAATAAAGGCGTGTTAAAAGCTGAACACAAGGAAAACACATATATTATCATAACATTGAAACATTCACCACTTTTATCTGAAAGTTGGAGATCCTGCCAGTAAGAATGAAGGTAACAGATGGAAATTGAATCCATTATTGATCTATTTAAGAATGTAAGAAAATAACTGTTTTAACTTGGAAAGTCTTGAAGAAACAACTATGTAGATCTGTTTTTCCAGCTTTGTATGTCTTGGAAAAATACATGGCTTGCTACGAAAGGTTGCACAGTGAGTTTAAAACTTAAAGATAAAGAAAATATTTTTTTTATTTTCAATAATTTTTCAATGTCTTTTTTAACCCACCTCCACCCCACAACTTTGGATGACTTTGTTATTTTTATTTTTGTTTTCACTCACTCATTTTTGTTCTTTATTAGACAATAACAAAAAGAAAAACGTACATTCACAAAAAAAATAATCCAAAAACATCCTACTAATATTCTTAACATCCAGTAAGAATTCAAGTATGTCTCTAATGGGCAACAAAAATTCATTAAGTTTCCCCTGTTAATTATATGAAATCTTTTCAAATTTAACTTGTGATACAGCATTTTTAATCCATTCTTTGTAAGATGGTCCTGTACTGTCCACCCATTCTCACAATATTATTTTTTAGCAATAATACAGAGAGTCAAAAAAGTAGTTTTATGTTGAATTGCTGCTTTAACCTTTGATAAATCACCAAGGATACATGTAATGGGAGTAAGTGGAATTGAGATATTTAGGTGCCTGAGAGCTTTTCCCACTGTGGAGGTCCAGAATGACTGTATGTGCTGACAATATCATAGTGCCAAGTGCAATACCAAAGTACGATAGTGATCCTTTATGTGTGTTACATTTGGAACACATTCCTGTATTATGCCACTTATGCCAATTTTTCTGGGGTATAATATAGTCTGTTTAAAATTTTGTACTCAAGCAGTTTGTTATGTATAGTTATAAATGGATAACTAACATTATGCAACACAATATCACAGTCTATGTCCTCTGACCCTACACAGAGATCAGCTGTCCACTGAGATGCACACATATCAAAAGACTTCTCTGACCTTACATTGAGAAGGTTGTAAAATGTCCAAGCCTTCACTTGTATGGTAGTCTGCAATAGTTTATTGCTGTAATTATCCAGTTCTTGTTTTAATTTACTTAACAGAAAGGGTTTAGACAGTACACTTTTAAGTTTTGAGTAATTTAAAAACAAATTCGCTGGAAGAGATGTTTGATGAGATAATTCAGAAAAGGACAACAATTTGTTATCTCTAATCACATGACCCAATTTACTAACAGCTACTTGAATCCATACTGACCAATTAATTTGTTTTGACAGTATAGTTATTCTTGGTGATCTAAATAATGGTTGATGTACAGATAGTGAAGCATCATAAGATAACATTTTATTGCAGCTTTTTAATAAGAACCAACTTCTTATTATTATCATCTTATTATTATCTTATTATATACTTCTTATTATTATCAACCAAATAAGAACCAAATGGTGTTTCAATTAAAGATTTAGGGCATGCTCTGCTATAATACAAACTTTCTAAGGAGATACCTAGCTACGATGCTGTATCATGCTCAATTTGTACCCAATCCTTTTCTTTTCTGATTTAAACCACTCCTTTGCTTGAACTGAGCCAAATGCCAAGTAATAATTGTAAAAAAGGTCTAAACCACCTTAATTTGTGCTACAGTAAGTATTTCAAAAGAACAAATAGCTTTTTTTCCCTTTCCAGGCCAAAGATGTAATTGTTTTATGCAGTGCCTCAAACCATTTCTTGTCAATCTCCACAGGTAGCATTTTCAGTGTATAATTTACTTTAGGTAGTATTGACATCTTGACTATATTAGTTCTACCCCACATGGAAATAGATAAGCATCTCCATCTGAGTATATCCCCATTTATTTTATTTAACAAGTCTCTTAAATTAACATCTCTGGTAGCTTTCAAGCTAGACTTTATTCTCAGCCCCAGATACCCTATCTCTGTTGTAACTCGTACTGGGTGAGCAATCTTATGATTCAATGATAATGAATTGAGATACATAAGCTCTGTTTTGCTCCAGTTGACCTTATAACCCGACATCTTACCAAAACTCTCAATGACAACTTTCAGCTGCTGAGATTGATTTGTGCACATCTGTTAAAAACAATATAACATCATCATCCTATAGAGCAATCTTATAAACATTTTTATGAACACCTATACCTTTAATCTTGACTGATGCTATTATTTTGCAGGCTAAAGTTTCGAGTGCTAAATTAAATAGTAAAGATGAAATAAGACACCCTTGTTTGGTGCCTCTATATAAACAAAACGTTTGGATACACAGCTGTTAGTCACTATGGATGCCTGTGGACTGCGATATAAGATTCCTTCCCATATACAAAACACTTTTAGCACATTAAATAAGTACTTCCATTAAACTCTGTCAAAGGCCTTCTCAGCATCCAGTGTGCATATAGCTGATGTTGATTTACTGAGTTTAGCATGATAAATCAAATTAAACATTTTTCTTGTATTATTTAAAGAATATCTATTTTTCATAACTCCTGTTTGATCTGGATGTATGGTTTTTGGTAGCACCGATTAGCAAGTACTTTGGCTAGAATCTTATTGTCCAAGTTCATTAAGCTTATTGGGCGGCAGCTACTGCACAATGATGGATCTTTACCCTTTTTATATACAAGGGTTATTAGAGACTCTCTAAATGACAGTGAAGTCGTGTCTGTTAACCACATATTATTACATGTTTGCAGTAAGATTGGACTAAGTACGGACTGAAATGTCTGGTAGAACTCAGCTGTATATCCATCGGGTCCAGGTGATTTATTGTGAGAAAAGGAATTGCTATTGCTTCTTTGACTTCTGATAGAGTGAGAGATGACTCAAGTTTCTATCTTCTGTACTAAGTTTTGGGAGCTCTGTATCTGCATATCTTCCAGTGTGCTAAAGGCTTCAGATGAATATAAATTTTTCAAAGAAACTAACAAAGGTTGAATTTCTTTCTTTCTGATCTTTGGTATTTGTCCCATCCATTTTCTTGATGTTGCTAATAGTATTGCACATACAGCGCTTTTTTAACCAAGCTGCAAGCATTTTCCCTGCTTTTTCCCCTTCTTCACAGAAGCTATGTTGTGCTCTGCTTAATGCTAACTATATAAGTATAAGTGTAAATATAAGTGTTTGCAAACCCTATCAATTCAGCTTCTATCGTTGTAATAAATATTGGGTCATCTAAATTAGGACCATATACATTAACAAAAGTCACTAACTTGGAGTTCCATTTACCAGTCAAACAAATAAATCTACCATCTTGACACTCTATTTTACTTTTGGGGGGAAAGGGAGCAAGTTTATGAATAAGAATGTCAACAGCACCCTTTTTTGCTGAAACTCCAGATCCATAAGCTTGTCCATCGCAATTTCTACAGATGTGATGCACATCCTCAGTTTTTCAATGAGTTTCTTGCAGGAATACTACTTGTGTTTTTAACCTCTTCAATCTATTCAATATCTTAGAGCGTTTGGTTATACTATTGACACCTTTATTATTCCATGTCACAATGTTGAGAATTATCCATTAAACATAAACAAATACAGTGTAAGAGTGAGAGAGTATGTTACAATGTTGTATATCCCAACCACCAAAGTAATGACTCCAAAATGCTCTCAAGCTCCACCCTCCATTCCCCTTCCCTTAATGATCATGAAGCTGAGAAAAAAAAACCTTGCTTTTTACTCACCCAAGTCAATCATTATACCAGTATCTAAATGTATTCGTTATTAGTATACAACTTCACAAAATAATGTACATAAACATTATTACATTTCATATCTTGAAACATATTGTACTCTGAGGGCAAGGCTATCTTTCCAAATTTCAATGTGTTGAAACAATGCACAAAGCATGTAAGCTGCTTTAACACAACATACTGTAGCACAACATAGACACAAGCAGAAGAGATTATAAATTCTATCCAGTTAAATTAAATACATAGGCGTTACACCATGTAAGAGTGGGGAATGAGGCGGACAGATTTCACAGACGTCTGCTCTTTATTGTGCATAACTCATAACAGACACAGAACAGCAAAAACCCGCCAAGGCACCCAAGTGCCGCAAAGTGGTAACCCCCAAAACCCAAAGTGCCACAGCATCATAAACCCCAAATGGACGCTGTGTATGACATCCCCCATCCACCCCTTCAGAAGATGAAACAAACACAGTTCTTCCAGACAGTGAAAAGCACTGCTGGAAGTAGGGCTGGCCAGCACAATAAAAGCTATAAAAAATCAGTAATAAACTCATTAAGCCAGGCTGGTCTGGACCTGACTCTGGCTGGCCATGGAGAAGGAGCTATGGGTTGCTCCGTCACAGGAACAGACGGCTCCACCGGGACTTTGACCTTTCGCCTGGGAGTCCAGAAGGGGCAGGCTCAGCCTCCACGTCAGAGTGTGTGGGCGCTGTCACTCTGCAGAGGCAGCTGGCGTGCCATCAACAGAGAGGCAGAAGGTGGAGGGACCCAGCTACTCTGTGACCTGTAAAGGAGAAGACAAAAAGACTGCAGCTTGTGCTCCCAATTGGGCCTTCGGATCCACCTGGACAGCGATCCCAAGCGGCTTCATTCAACCTGTGCAACTTCATTCCACCTTTCATGTGCCGCTGGCATTCGGCCACCCTGCTGTGGGTGCGTGCCATTTTTGAGAGTCTGGATCAGGCGTTCCACACACCCGTTTGCCTTCAGGTTGTAGAAAACAATGTGAATGTGTCAAATGCCTTGATCAGTCAAAAAAGCCTCAAACTCTCCAGACACAAACTGCGGCCCATTGTCAGCGGTGATCAGGTGAGCCCAGTCAGCTGTGTGATTTCAGGCCAGTGAGATTAGAGCAAAGCGCACAGATATGTGTTAGACAAACTGTGGTGAAGTTACTATAGTACAACTGGTACCTGTGTGGCTTTTCCTCTTATTACTGCGGTCTTACTGTAGACTTTTTCTTGGTTCAAGAGGCTGTTATTGCTATTCCTACAGAGAAATATAAAATCCAGTTAACATTGTAAAAATACATAACATGATCGATTCTGAGTGTTACATTGCTCTGATCTGTCAGTGTGTGACCAATACTGTGTGTTACGCTGCTCTGGGCTTTCAGTGTGCGATTGATATTGTGTGTTACACTGCTCTGATCTGTCAGTATGATTTATGTTTGCTATCCAGTCGAACAGCATTCTAGCACTGTTGTCAGGGACCTCTTTGGTAATGTGGTGAGGAAAATACCCATACATATCTGTAAACAGGCCACATCCTCACAGTACAGTACAGTAAAGCCCAAAGAGATCAGGATAAAATCACAGTGTAATGCAATAAAACCAAGTGATTTCAGGTAAAAACCCAGTCTGTGTAGTAAACCCAGTGAAATTATGACAAAAGCACAGTGCAGTAGAACCTATGAGATCAGAGTAAAAATGCAGTGCAGTGAAGTAGAACCTATGAGACCAGGGTAAAAACACAGTCCAGTGCAATGAAGCCCAGTGTAATTGGGGTATAAAACAGGTCCAATGCAACAAAGTCCAGTGAGATCAGAATTTAAAAGAAGACTGTCGGGCCGAAAGTGTTCTAGCAGTAGAGTCTTTCATAACAATTTCTGTGAACCCTTCTGAGTGAGAAGCTCATAATTGACAGTTCTAATTTCCTTAAATGGAACATCTTTCACTTTCACTTCATATCTGCTGAAAAAGGACCTGCTGCTTTTGGTGAGTAATACAAATTAAATCTTCTCATCCACACAGACAGGGATCAGGGGAGCCCAGACAGCTGTGGTATTTCAGTACAGCCCAGTGAAATTAGAGCAAATCGTACAGATGTGTTAGACTAGCAGAGCTGAAGTTATTATCATCATCCAGGTGGGGCTGCACACTGGTGGCGGAGTGGGATTCCCCATTATTTGTAAAGAACTTTGAGTGGAGTGTCCAGAAAAGCGCTATATAAGTGTAAGCAATTATTATTATTATTATAGGACGGACTGTGTGGTGTTGAGTTCTGTGTGGATGTTCCTCTTATTATTACTGTTTTACTATACTTCTTCTTGGTTCAAGAGCCTATTATGGCTTCAGAGAAATTTAAAATCTGTTTAACACTGTGAAAATACTGGACCTGTATCTGAAACATAAATACTTAGTAGTGTGATCAGTGTTAAATATTGCTGATTTTCAGTGTGTGATCACTGCTGTCTGCTACACTGCTAAGTAAATGTCGGTGTCTGATTGTTACATTGCTCTCATCTGTCAGTATGTAATTGATACTGTGAGTTACACTGCTGTGGGCTGTCTGTGATTGATACTGTGAGTTACACTGCTCTGATCTGTCAGTGTGTGATCGATACTGTGTGTTACATTGCTCTCATCTGTCAGTATGTAATTAATACTGTGAGTTACACTGCTGTGGGCTGTCAGTGATTGATACTGTGAGTTACACTGCTCTGATCTGTCAGTGTGTCATCGATACTGTGTGTTACACTGCTCTGATCTGTCAGTGTGTGTATTTATAAATGCTATCGTACTTGAATTGGTCCTTGTTCTTGTTTTTATCTTTGTCTAAACAGGATTATTGTGACTTGGGACAGTCAATGGGGAATTCTCAGTGCCCATCAGAAAAAAGGTATTATTATGATTTAAACTTAAAATCATAATAATGTGTTTAGAAGACAACTCAGTTCCAGGACAGCTGGTCCTGCCATCCAAGTCCTTTTCTGTCTTTGGCTGTGGATTGGCTGCTGACTGTGTCTCGGTCTCTCTCTTCCCTCCGCTCCAGCATGTCTTCGGCCTGCCTGATGTCTGAGCAGCAGCAGGAGGCAGTAGAGAGCTCTCTGCTTCCCGATCTTGAGCAGGAGGACATAGGAAGCTCCGTGTTGTCTGAGCCTCAGTGCTCCATTTGCTTGGGCAGTTTCTCCAAGCCAGTGATTATCCAGTGTGGCCACGAGTTCTGCCAAGACTGCATCGAGTCCTTCTGGGTCGACCTTGTGGTCACCTGTCCCCAATGCCACAAGGTGTGTGAGCGTGCGAGCACAGTCAAGAGAGAGGAGGTCAGTTGTAGTATTGTTTTCTGCGAGGGCTGCAGGGTGACACAGAGGCTGCGCCTCTTTTTCCATTAGAAGCTTTCCTGACAGTCAGGCTACAGGGAACATTTTGAAACCCAGATACACTTGCTGGAGAATCCTGGTGTGGCAGGTGCACAGTGTACACTGTGAGATGGGTAGACTTTAGATGCCCTGTGCTCCTGGTGCAACAGCAAGCACTCTGACCTGGGGGATGTCAGAGAGAGATGCCCGTCCAGTGGGCATCAGCACTCTGCTCCACACTTCCACTACCCTCTGTGTAAAGTTAAATGCCTCCTGGTCTCAGTTTTAAATGTTGTCTCCCACCTCCAGGGCTCTGGCAAGCCCATTCAGCTAGTCCATGTCAGTCCTGATGGCTCCCTCCTGTTGAAAGAGAATGTGCTTCGGCAGTGTTTCCTGCGCTCAGATGTGAGGGAGACTCCACTCTGTGTGGTGGCCATTGTCGGGGAGAGGAGGAAGGGCAAGTCTTTCCTCCTCAACTACCTCCTGCGCAAACTGTCTAAAATGGTGAGAGCACCCCACCCCCTCCGCTCTCTGTATAAAGCAGTGTCATACGGCCCTGACATCCCACCCCCACCACTCTCTGTGTAAAGTCCCGTCTTATGACCATGGTTGTGAATGCTCCCTTACCTGTGAACACAGGACATCTGGATGAGTGACGATGAGCCTCTGCGAGGGTTCGAGTGGCAGCCTGGAACTGAGACCATGACGAAGGGTGTGTTCATCTGGAGCCGGCCTCTGTTCCTGGAGACACAGGGGGGCAAGGCAAGGGCTGGGCAAGCTGGGAATTCATCTGTTGTAGGGGGCGCAACTGTATGACTCAGACAGGTGCAGGTTGAACTAAGTCAGAGAGTCTTTCACAGACCCTGCAGGCATCCTGAATAAGTAGGAATGAGAGCTCTACTGACCCTCACCAGCCCCTGTTACCCACTTGTCCACACTCAGGGCATCTGTGTGGCATTCTCTGCTCAGGAATGGGAAGGTTTTGGTGTATCAAATCACCAGACAAATAAGAGGAGGTCAGTCCCATCCAGTCTGATTGGTACAGTAGTTAGTAGGCCATTGAGCCATTGGCTGGGCAGCTTTTTCCACACTCTCACCACCCTTTGTGTAAAGCTCTGTCAGCTCTGTGTTGGTACCAGAAGGGAAGAGGAGACAGATGACCACTGCATCTGTGATCAGAACATTCCGTTTTTGTCCCCTCTGTCCAGTTGGCTGTCTTCCTGGTGGACACTGAGGGATCCGTGGATTTGTTGCGGGAGACGGAACTGAGCGTGAAGCTGTCTGCCCTGAGCGTCTTTCTCAGCTCACATATGGTGAGAATTGCGTGGCCCTGTCCCACCTTCCTTGATGACTCTGTACCCCTTGCTGTGCTCTGGAGAGGTGACGTCTCCCCTGTCCTCTCTCCCAGATCTTCAACGTTCATGCTGATGTGAAGAAAACAGACCTGGAATACCTGGAGGTACAGCACCCGGCCACAGTCTTATCCCCTGATGTGCCACACAGCACCTGCACAAGGGAGCTGTGGTGCAGTGGGGGGCTAAAGCCGGGAACCTCTCAGTGTCACAGGTCCTTCAACTGGGACTGTGGAGCAATTGCAGTGCTGGGTCTCTCTGACTGGGGTATGAGTTTGCCCCCTGCTGGTGACGTGTGGCATGAGCACAGCACTGCATGACTCGAGGTGCTGTTGTGTGTGATGCTCTGTGCTGCCTGGTTTTCCTCACAGAGCTATATAAATAGGCCAGTCCTGTACGTGTGTCTGCCTGTGTATGTGATTGTATTTGTATATTTGTTTTATATGTGTATATTTGTTTTATATGTGTATCCATGTTTATTTTTAATGAGTGCCTGTGTCTCTGTCAGACTGTCTGACAGATTCAAATTCTTCTCAGGATTATTGGCATGAGTGGTAAATTACACTGTTGCCAAAACAGAAACAATTAACTCTGCAATTACAGACAGTTTTAACAGAGAGAACCTACAGTATGACTTTCTCTTTCTCTGTCTCTGACACACAGCTGGCTTATGTTTACTCTGTTTGCAGCTGCTGTATCTTGTGGCACAAAAGGGTGAAGGAGCTTTTAACCTTAAGCATTTTCAGGTACGAAATGTACTCTTCAGTGCAGTGAACACAAAAAAAGATCAGATCTCTTTTATCACCTGCAGACCAGGGCCTGTTTTAACTGGTTGCGAGGTGGGGAGTAGGGTGATAATAGTTCAGACAGTTACTGAGGTGCCAGGCCATGCAGAACCTTATAGGTGAGCAAGAGGATTTTGATGTCAACAAGAAACCTGACAGGAAGCCAGTGCAAGGACTCCAGGACAGGGGTAATGTGATCACGTGCACCTGGTTAGGAAGTCAAGCTAGGATCACTCCTAAATTCCTCAATTTTGATTGAAATTCCAGCACACTGCTATCCACAGATAGGGCTACTACACTGGCTTTACCTTAGTGTTACACAGGTGCAACATGACTTCAGTCTTATTGTAGTTTAAGTTAAGGAAATTTAGAGTCACCCAGGGTTTTATATTAGAAATGCAGTTAGTGCAGAGACAGCCACTTCAGTGTCAGGCTTAGTATGGATGTAGAAGTATCATCAGCATAGAAATGATAGATCAGACCATGTGATCTTTATAATTGACCACATAGATACAGGCAAATTCTGAATAGTATAGGCCCCAACATCAGATAAGACCTGAACCATTGGAAGCAGTGTCAGAAACTGCAATCACAGCCACAGTCTCTGCAAACATGAGAAAGGAAGATATCACGGTTAACAGTGTCGAAAGCAGCCATAAACACATTGTTTTCAGCAGTACCAATTTACTAAGGCATGCAGTGTCCAATTGAGAGAAAGCAGATTTGCAGGCATCATAACAGCTGTCATAATTCACTGAGAATATTGGTTTGGCTATTTAATCTATTTCAATCATTCTCATGCACATTATTACTTGAGCTGTACTGTAGGACAGCAAGTGAGGCTCTTCAATCTATAGAAATCGTTAGGATTTCATGACTTTGTGAGGCGAGCTGATATGAGATCTTTCTCAATCTCTGATAAAGGGGTTTGATTTCCTGGTGCGGGACTGGACACAAACTCGGGAATTTGGACAGTCTGGAGGATTCCGACATCTGGAGAGAATCATCCAGGTAGGAGAAATACTATGGACTTTATATATATATAACCCTGACCCGTGCTGAGAAAGGCAGAGAGATACTGATACTCTAGACCGGTTAGGAGCTACAACAGTGCCTCATACAGACAACAACAGGCCACAGACTAAAGAGAAGCAGTTCCTTCAGTCTGTCAGTGTGGGACACTCCTTTTGGATTAAAAAAGATTCTGTTCCTCCAGCTTGGCAGTGTGGGACACACCCTTCAGACTAAAGAGACTCAGTTCCTTCAGACTGTCATTTTGGGACTAAAGACTAAAGAAACCCCCTCCAGAGCCTGTTCCTTCAGGCTGAGAGCTGCATTATTTTAGACACAGAGGGATGGGATCCTACCCCTTTCCTGTCGACATGTCTGTCTGTGCTTTCAGCGCTTGGAGGAGTCAGGGACAAACAAACAGGTTCTGAGGATCCTCAGGGAGAAGAGGCCATGCTGCTACCTCATGCCCTTTCCTGGGGACGGACTGCTTTGGAGTCAACAGGGAACCATGCAAGGTAAAAACCGGACAGCTCCACTCCCAGAGCAGCTGCCCTAATCTTGTAGACAGGTGTTCTGGTCAACCACAGGGAGGTACTGTTGAGTAGAAAACCAGCTACAGGTAGCTCCGGGTGGTAAAGTTCTGCGATGCTGTGAGTTTGTTAATGGCCTGGAAGCATGTGTGGTACAATACAGGGAGTGTTTGGTGTGGAGGGTGGAAACTCGGATTAAGGAAGACACGTTGCCATGGAAACCACACCAGACTTGAATAGGTGAATGAACTGCAGCTGTAGAAGTGGTTTAAAAGGGGGGGAACATCCAGCAAGAACATAGTGTTGCTGTGGCTGCAGTAGTGAAAGGACAAATGTGGAGGCTTTGCTGTGGGAGAGCCGGGCTGAAGCTGTGAGCTGCTGTGAGCCGCTACTAGTCGGGGCAATGTTAGAAGAGTGTGCCGCCATGTCTAGTATGAGTGAATAAAGAATGATTAGCTGATGAAGTAACCTTGTGAGGGGGTGGAGACGAATGACAATTCCAGCGGGGATTATGAGAGGAATAGCCTGCGGGGAAAAGAGTGAAAACGTCAGTCTGTGAGGAGACTGACAGAAGAAACTGAGCTTTATGAGATCATAGAAAGATTTATAGGGACAGCATCCTGCTAGTGTGTGAGAGCAGGGCTGTCGTGTCCACTGTATGTGTGAGTTGTGAGTTAGTGTGTGTGGATCAGAGAGGGTTGTGTGGTAGAGGGACCCTCCCCCTGGCAATACATTGTTATCGGGGAAGCGAGTGGGGTCTATCTAGTTGCACCCTCTGGGAGATAGTGCGGTGGTGGCTGGGCACAATGAAGTGAGCTGGCAGCTACGTAGGTGTAACACAGTGGTGCGCTGGCAGCTGTGAGTTCATTACCTAAAGGTGTGAGAGTGAGAAACCAGAGAGGTTGTGAGTGTGTGTTAGAGAGGGACAGTGTGTTGGGTCTCGGCACAGTGTGTAGTGCCGAATAGACTCTGTGATGTAGGTAGTGTGAGCTTGTGTGAGCCACCAGGTTGTAACTCAACCTGGTGGCGTCAGGGGAGGACATCATGGCTGGAGGTGGACCTGGGAATCTGAGGCACCTGTTGAGTGTGAAACAGTGACCTAATGGAGTAGAAGCATGAGGCTCTGTGTTGGGGTCTGGAAGCAGGAGGTTCCTAGCAGTGAGGAGAAACGGATGAACTGGAGACTCTGAAGTCAAAGGGCCCAGATGTAACGGATTATGGAGTTATGTATCCTGTTACCTCAATGATGTGGTTAGTGTGATTGCCACCCTCAGTGGAAAGTGTGTGTATGATAAAGAAAAGAAACCCAAAAGAGCTTATAAAGGAGTGTGACAGGGGAGAATGAGAGCCTGATCATGCCCAATGTGGTGTTAACTACCCCCATGGCACCACACAGGTTACAAACAAGAGGAGGACATCCAGCTTCTGTAGTAGATAGCAGATCATTGATCTGAGAATCTCATCCAGCTGGATAGCTTGTGCCACACTCTCACTGCTCTTTGTGTAAAGATGCGCCTTCTGCTCTCAGTTTTAATGCACTTGTTTCCATTTGTGTCTGGTTGGTGGTTTAGTGTTCATTTTGAGGAAATCCACTGGGTTGCATGTGTCAGTGTTTGTGAGGATTGTGAATAGCAAAAATTAGTAGTCTAGTCTAAATTCAAGACTAGCTTCTATTACTCATTTGTTTTCTCGTGTTTTTCTAAGAAATGAATGAACAGTTTCAGCACTGCTTGAAAGAGTACATCAACCACATTGTCCAGGTCCTGCAGACAATACAGTCAACTGTGACAGGAAAGACACTGGCAGAGATATTCAAGGTAAGACATTATTAATTGAACCAATCAACAGCCATCAATATACCACTAGGGTAAAACACATCAAAGATCATGTTAAAAAGTTAAAAACCAGTACAGTGCAGTAAAGCCCTATGGAATACAAGCCATACAGTGGATACAGTGTGTTATGAACTGTTAGTTGTTCTGATGTGTTGTCTGTCAATTATTGAGAATGAATTCAGAAACCTTATTCATTAATTACAAAATGTACAATAAATTTCTCTTGGTGCAGGTATTGACATAAATTCCAATAACACAAAAGTAATATCTATATATATATATTTAATGGCACATGCTACTGATATTTTCTGTAAATATACACAGTATTAATTTTACATTTTATTACTTAACTGTGTGTATCGTTAAATTGTACATATCACTTTTTATCTGTAGATTTTGTTTTTGCACTACAAATGAAGATGTACAGCTGATCACAGAGGAGGGATGAGAGAAGTGTCCTTGTTTATAAGAGTTATGGCCTGGGGGAAGAAGCTGTGTAGGTGTCAGTCCCAATTTGACAGAACTGGGGCTAACTAACACCTGCATAGCCTGTGATGGAAACTGTGAAGCTGTGACCCCACACTACACAACGAAACCACACTGAACTTGTTCTTGTTTTCACAGGAAGTGGCACATGTGATTCTCACAAGCACATACAGAATTTCCTCTCCTGCAGAGGTGTGTCCCTCTCTTCCCTGCTGACCCAGAAAACCTTTTCAACTGTTCTCTGTTCCTGTCTTCAGTTCCTTCAGAATACAGAGACTCAGTTCCTTCAGCCTGTCAGGATAGATCATTCCTTGAAATGTGTGTTTCATTCCAGAATGTCTCTATCAATGTCAGTTAAATCGGTAACTCCTTTGCTTCCTCCTCCAGCTCATCCAGGCCCTCAACAAGCTCACTCTCTGGCATGTGAAGCAGGAGTTCACCATCTTTCTGAATGAGCAGGTAACAGTGTGTGAAAGTGTGTGACAATGTTAGTATAAAGGTGTCAGAGAGTGTGTGTGTGTTTGAACTCCTGGGCTTGTTGACCTTGCTCCCCCTTTCTTCAGAGAATGATCATGCACAACACCACACAGGGGATGAGGAGGACTGTGGAGCTGAAAGAGGCTGAGCTGAAGGCCCGTGTGCAGGGTGAAGTCAGTCAGCAGGATTTCCAGAAACTCTTGGAGATCCTGGGCTCTGAGCGTGAGACATTCCTGAAAGAATATACTCTCCTCATCATCACGAGGGAGAAGCAGGAATTCGCCAACTTTCTGAATGAGCAGGTGAGTGTGTGTGTGAGAGTGTGTGTGTGTGTGCATGTAAGAAACTGGGGGGGGGGGTGAGAAACAAGGAGGGTGTGGAACACTGAGTGACATGGGTCTAGACAGTGACGATGCACAGGAAAGGTTTTCTGTTTGCACCTAAGACCGCAGTCTTTCTGCAACTAAAGCCTGTATTCAACTAGAGACAAATGGCATCTTCCTGTCCTGTTTTGTTTATGCTTGAAACACTTCTGACACTGTCCTTTCCCTGTATATTTATTTGATATGTTAAAGTCTAGCCTACTTTTAATGTATAATAAGGAAAGTGTAACTTCAGTTAAGTGAGCATATCTTACTGAGTGCTAGGAGAAACCCATTATCTGTGATATGCTCCCCTTCAGATTATTGAATTAAAGATCTTTGTTTGACAATCTTCTGACAAGCTTGTCTGGAAAGCTGAGTGAAGACTGAGTTTTTTTCTTCGAGGGTTTGTGAATGAGAAACAAGGAAGGTTTGTGTGTGAGAGTGAGAAACATGGAGGGTCTGTGAGTGATGAAGAAGAAGGGTATGAGAGTGAGAAACGAGGAAACAAGGAGGGTGTGAGAGTGTGTGAGAGAAACAAGGAGGGCGTGAGAGTGTGTGAGAGAAACAAGGAGGGCGTGAGAGTGTATGAGAGAAACAAGGAGGGTGTGAGACTATGTGAGAGACAAGGAGAGCATGTGAGTGTGTGAAACAAGGAGAGCGTGAGAGTGTGTGAGAGAAACAATGACAGTGTGTGAGTGTGTGAGAGAAACAAGGAGGGTGTGAGAGTATGTGAGAGAAACAAGGAGGGCATGAGAGTGTATGAGAGAAACAAGGAGGGTGTGAGACTATGTGAGAGACAAGGAGAGCATGTGAGTGTGTGAAACAAGGAGAGCGTGAGAGTGTGTGAGAGAAACAAGGAGGGCGTGAGAGTGTATGAGAGAAACAAGGAAGGTGTGAGACTATGTAAGAGAAACAAGGAGAGCGTGTGAGTGTGTGAAACAAGGAGGGTGTGAGAGTATGTGAGAGAAACAAGGAGAGCATGTGAGTGTGTGAAACAAGGAGGGTGTGAGACTATGTAAGAGAAACAAGGAGGGCGTGAGAGTGTGTGAGAGAAACAAGGAGGGCGTGAGAGTATGTGAGAGAAACAATGACAGTGTGTGAGTGTGTGAGAGAAACAAGGAGGGTGTGAGAGTATGTGAGAGAAACAAGGAGGGCATGAGAGTGTATGAGAGAAACAAGGAGGGTGTGAGACTATGTGAGAGACAAGGAGAGCATGTGAGTGTGTGAAACAAGGAGAGCGTGAGAGTGTGTGAGAGAAACAAGGAGGGCGTGAGAGTGTATGAGAGAAACAAGGAAGGTGTGAGACTATGTAAGAGAAACAAGGAGAGCGTGTGAGTGTGTGAAACAAGGAGGGTGTGAGAGTATGTGAGAGAAACAAGGAGAGCATGTGAGTGTGTGAAACAAGGAGGGTTGAGAGGCTGTGTGTGAGAGAAACAAGGAGGGTGTGGGACTGATGAAGAAGGGTGTGAGAGTGATGAAGAAGGGTGTGAGTATGAAACAAGAAGTGTGTGTGTGTTCTACTTATAATCCTTCTGTTTTCTTTTTTTGAAGTTTATTATTCGGAGACGAAATACTACAATGAAGGGCAAATACATATAGACTCTGCAAAATATTACAAAACAACATCAAATGTATTAACTAAACAGCAAAGACAGCCAGCACATTATAAACGTTACATTAGGGGTCACAGAAAATAATAAGGTTCCATGCAACAAGATTTGTGTAAACTAGTTTTACAAGAGCATTTTTAGATTGCAGGCAGAATACAGGTTACTCCCAGCATGGGAAGCCAATTTATCTACCAGCATGTCTTTGGACTTTGGGAGCAAACAGGAGCATCTAGAGAAAACCCACATGAACACAGGAGAACATGCAAACTCCACCCAGATAGAGCCCCAGGACTAGAACTGAAATGAAGGCACCAGCAGCGCGAGACAGCGATACTAACCATGGGTCCCCTCATCTTTTTGAAGATTTGATGTTTTCACACTCCTGCTTTCAAGCTGTTGTGCAGCAATGTCCTCTCTGTGTTTCTCTTTCCCCTTATGTTTTCATTACAGTTCAAGTCCTGTGACTGCTAGAGGTATTTCAAGAACCTACTGGTTCTGACTTACAGCATACAGCAACAGAATTATCAGTTATGATCAGTAAGAATTTCTTTATTTTCCATTGTTGTTTCTACAAAGCAATCCTACTTCTTGTCTGTCACAATATCAAGGAGCAGGGTGTCACAGGGAGGGCAGGAGGGGTGCCCAAGTTAGTTATTTTAAAACAGAACAATGGCTCGGCCACAATAGCACTTAGGTGCAAAAGTGATGATTTATTAGGACAGTGCTCCCCACAAACCAACAAACAATTATATATAGTGGAAAAGTAAAGAAATGAAACAAATATAAACAAAAAATAATAAACCCTCCCTCTGATAATTACAAACCAGGAGTCCCAACACACTTAGGCCCTATCAGCTCTCTCACACAGCTAAGTACAAATAAACAGAAAATATAACGTTAGCCCTTCAGAGTTTGTGTTTGTGTCTGATTTACTACAGATAACAGGAAACCGATTTCAAAATAAATTCTGGTAATGTTTTGCGTGTATGAAATGGGAAACTGCCAGCCAAGCCACAAGGGTGCAATCTCATGAGCTAGCTAACTGACAGGAAAGTGGATGCACAACAGGTGTAACCTGTGGGATAATGTGTGTCGTGTACTGTACCGTCTGTGGACGGTGAAAGAGATCCCTCTGTCACACAGGGTTTTAAAAGAACCTAAGATTTGAAAAGGTTCTGCTTGAAGTCAGATCTTACTGTCTCTGCGCTTTATGTGTCTTAGATACTGAGACAACCTGACTTCCAGAAAATCATTTACTCCTCTGAAAGCTCCAGTAGAGTTTATGGCTCCATCCCAAACCTCAAGAAAGAAACATTACCCAAAAATGTTCTCGGACATCCCTACAAAGGTTCACCTTGCAGACAATATTGCGAGGAACTGAGGATCCTTTGATTTGTTAAAGTCTTGCAAGGAGGGTGTGTGAGTGTGTTAGAGTGAGAAACATCGAGGGTGTGTAAGAGGGAGAAACATGGAGGGTGTGAGAATGTGAGAAACAAGGAGGGTGTGAGAGTGATAAAGAAGGGTGTGAGTGTGAAACATGGAGGGTGTGAGAATGTGAGAAACAAGGAGGGTGTGAGAGTGATAAAGAAGGGTGTGAGTGTGAAACAAGGAGGGTGTGAGAGTGATAAAGAAGGGTGTGAGTGTGAAACAAGGAGGGTGTGTTCGTGTGAGAAACAAGGAGTGTGTATGAGAAATGAGGAGGGTGAGAGTGTGAAAGAAACAAGAAGGGTATGTGAGGGTGAGAGAAACAAGGAGGGTGTGTGTGAGAAATGAGGAGTTAGTGTGTGAGATTGAGGGTGTGAGAGTGTTTGTGTAAGAGAAACAAGGAGGGTGTGTGTGAGAAACAAGAAGGGTGTGTTAGTGTGTGAAACAAGAAGCATGTGAGAGTTAGAAACATGGAGGCTGTGAGAGTGTGACAAACAAGGAGGGTATGAGAGAGTGTTTGTAAGTCACATTGTCTGTGTATTTCTGTCTTCTGCTTGTTTCTGGGGTATTTTGTGGTTGGCTCCTTTTTGTTTCTGGGAGCCCTGTGCAGTTCAGAGGGCGTAGTGTGACGCTCTCTGCTCTAAAGTGACCCTGTGCTGTGTTTCCTCAGAGAAGTATCATGCCCGTCCCCACACAGGGGATGAGGAGGACTGTAGAACAGAAGGAGGTAGAGCTGCTGTCCCATGTGCAGGGTGAAGTCAGTCAGCAGGACTTCCAGGAGCTCTCACAGTTCCTCGGCTCTGAGCGAGAGAAGTTCTTGAAGGAATTCATTCTCCTGCAGGCGCAGGAGGAATTTGATGGCTTTCTGCATAAGCAGGTAAATATATGATTGTGTGTGAATATTTTGAGTTTATAGATGTGTGTGGGAGTTCACAGGGTTAATTGGGGTACCTCTTGCTTCATTCTGGGGTGTCCTGATGGACACTCCTTGTTTCTTTGTGTACATTTGCATTCTGTTTGTGTCTTGGCATAGGCTCTTGTGTCCAGGGTGTTCTGGAGTAGTCTTCTGCTTGTTTCTGGGGTGTACTGGAATGTTCAAAAGATATATGGAGCTATCCTTTACTCTGAAGTGTACTTACCCCTCAATGTTCTGTAGAGCAATAACATGCTGAAACGTCCAAAGAAGATGAGGGAGATGTTGGAGGTAAAGAAGACAGAACTGCTGGACTATGTAAAGGACAAAGTCAGCCAGCGGGAGTTTGAGGAGCTCTGCGAGTACACAGCCACTAAGAGTGAGAAGTTCCTGCAGATCTATCAGATCAAGTTTGGCCTGACTGTGGGCTGTGTGGTGACCATACCTGTGCTGACCGTGGCTGGGGGTGTGGCTGGAGGCGTGGCTGGGGCCTTCTTGGTCGGGGGCGCTATAACTGTGCAGGCTGGGATCGCCACAGGAACTATAGTTGGCACTACGGCCAGTGTATGGGTGGGTAGAGCAGCTTCAGCCGTCTACGAGCGGATCAAGAGAAACAGGCCATAACAGTGATACCTATCCCTTAAACATTTTTCTTACTCACTGGTGCAGAGTAACTCCTCAGGTCTACAGTCTTAATTAGTGCAGGTTAGCTCTTCTCAGGTCTACAGCTAATAGGAACTATGAGCCTGCCTGACTGGTCTTTGAACTCTAGTGCAGAGAGGACTCCTTATGTACTTTGTGTCAAGCTGATTGTGACTTTCAGAGATTAAAGTGATATTACATATCCCGGTCATCTGTGTTATTTCAATCTGATTCTGTGTCAAAAAATAAATTTCCCATCAACTTTGAAATATCTCTGTTGTGTATCTTAATAAAGAACCGTTCTTATATTATTTTAACTATTTTATTAACTACACATATCACGCCCTTACACCATATATTCCCGCCTTCTACTCTCTCGTTCTGTTGTCTCACAATGTCTACTCACTAAACTACATCCTTTCCTTTGTTATTTTTAAAGTCCATAACTTTACCATACAATTGTAACAATTCTATATCAACACACAGTAAATGGTTATTAACTATTACAACAAAATTTATGTAAAACCTTCCATTTCTATTCAACACCTACAACTTTTTTTACAACTATTTCTATGCGTACCAACTCAAATTTTAGTTCAATTTCTACTTAAGTCACTTCTAAGCATCACCTAATTTCTAGCAGTCTAAGCAACATCTACTGTACATAGATAACACAAACAAAATAGGGCAATTTAACATATGGAGAGCTATGCAAGTCTTATATTTTTAAATGTCTCTGTAACGAGCCGGTTTCCTAATAACCCTGCCACTTCTCGTTGTTACTTCACTTCTGGGCAAAGTTACTGGCTCTCCTATGGATGTACTCTCCACTGTCTGAGGACTCGGCACTTCCTGCACGTCAGAAAGTCCTGTATTCTCAGCATATTCTGTTTCTGCAGATTCAATTCTATGGAAATCTTTTGTCTTTTGAATGTCCCTTGGCTCTTCTTCTTTCTTTTCCACGTTTGGTAGTTTAGTCCGGATATCACGTCCAAAGATACGATTAGCTGGGGTTTCTCCACATGCCCTGTGAGGTGTTGATGTATAAGCCAGCGGAATCTTAGGGAGTTCCTCTCTCCATTTTTTCCCTTCTGTCGCAGCTGCTCTCAAGGCCTTTTTCAGGTATCTGTGAAATCTTTAAATGTTGCCATTACTGCTCAGATAGTAAGGTGATGCACGGATGTGTTTAATTCCAGTTAGTCAGAAATGATTCAAACAACTGTCCTATGAATTGCCTGCCATTATCTGTTACTACCTCTAGTGGATAACCAAATCGTGCAAAGATGTTCATCAGCTCTCTAATAACTGTGGTTGAAGATATGTCTGATACAACAACTGCCTCAGGGTAAGAAGTATAATAGTCTGTGACAGTCAATATGTATTCATTCTGAATGGGACCTACCAGGTCAATGCCCAATTTTGTCCAAGGCCTTGGTGGTAATTCAAGTGGTTGGAGAGGTTGATCCTCCTGCAATGGCTGATTCAACACATAAGTGGAACAATTCCTGACTAGTCTTTCAACATCACTGTCCATGTTGGGCCAGTAAAAGTTGCTTCTCAGGTACTGTTTTGTACGAACCACACCCTGATGTGTCTCATGTGCTATTTTCAATACTTGTCTGATTTTTGTTTTCGGTAACACAATCCTCTTAAAAGCAGTCCATCATATGTAGATAACTCCAACCTACACCTGTGGTATGGCTGCAGTTCTTCTGGAATTGGATTAGGCCATTGTCCTTTTTCCAATATGGACATCAACAATTTCAATGTGTCATCTTCGTTTGTTCCTCAAGTGTCAGTGCATGCAGTTCATAAGTGCTGATTGAAAGCACTCTATCAACATAGGTGTCTACATAACCAGTGTCTTCTGTGTCTGGTAAAGGAAGACGTGACAATGAGTCTGCGACACTGGTTTTCCCTACTATGTGTTCAATTTTGTAATCATATGGCCAAGTCTTTGTATCCTGGGTGGTAACAATGTTGCCTTTTTGGGATTGAACATATAAATGAGGGGTTTATGATCCATTTGAAGTGTGAACTTGCCTCCCCATAAATATGTCCTAAAATGTTCCACTGCCCAAACACAACCCAAGGCTTCACGCTCTATTTGTGAGTAATGCCTTTCTGTTGGGGTAAGTGAGCGACTTGCATATGCCACTGGTTTGTTCTGTCCATCTTCTTGTCTTTGTAGCAATACTGCTCCAAGTCCTACAAGACTCACGTCACTGATCACTACTGTTGGCGCATCTAGTTTGAAGTATGCCAGACACAGTTCAGTTACAAGTTCTCTTTTCAACTCGGCAAAGGCTTTCTCAGTTTCCGATGTCCATTCCCACTTCTGTCCTTTCCTCGTTAGTTTTCTAAGGGGTTCTGATATATCCGCATAATTAGGAATGAATTTCATCAAAAATCCACAAGTGCCTAAGAACGAGCCCAAAAGTGCAACATTCTCAGGTCTCGGTGCACTGCAAACAGCTGTCACCTTTTTTGGGTCTGGTTTTATTCCTTCTGCAGTGACCAAAGGTCCCAGTATCTGGACCTCTTTCAGGCGAAAGATACACTCATCTTTATTTAAAGTTAAGCCTCTGTCTTGGAATCTTTGGAATACTTGCCTGAGCCTCTGTTCTAGTTGTTCTTCATTTTCCGCATGTACTACAACATCATCCATTTACCATACAACATCTGGCATTGCACACAACATCGAGTCCATAGCCTTCTGATAGGCCTCTGGTGCACTAGACAAGCCAAAAGGAACTTTTCTGAAATGGTAACAACCCCTGTGTTTGATGATGGTAGTCAGGTGTCTTGATTCCGGGGCCAACTCAGCTTGCCAGAACCCTTTTCAAGCATCTAACTTTGCAAAAATGTTGGCTCCTTGCACTGCTTGCAATATGCTGTCAACCGTTGGTACTGGATGTCTCTCTCTGATAACTGCTTTATTCACTTCTCGCAGATCCACACACAGTCTCACTTCCTTGGTGTCTTTTTTAGGTATTATCAGAATATTTGAGATCCATTCTGCACCTTCATTCACGTCTTCAATAATTCCATCATCCAACATTTTATCTAACTCTTGATTAACAGCTTCTATCATTGGATAGGGTACTCGTCTCAGACTTTGAGCTACTGGCAAAACTTTCTCATCTACTGTAACCTTGTGACTGTAACCCTTGATCTGTCCTAAGCCTTTAAAGAGTGACTCATATTCCTGTGCTAACCGCTTAAACCTCTCTGAAGACTGGTCAACCGCATTGACAGTGTCTCCTACATTCAGAATCTTCAGATCAAAAGCTTTTCTTCTCAACAACACTTCTACATTTCCTTCAACTACAAAGACTTTGTCCTTTATTACATTTTTCTGCCATTTCAGCTGTGCCTCGAAGTAGCCAACACACTTAAGTGGACTAATTTGTGCATAGGCATAACATTTCTTCTTAGTCTGCTGGAGTTTAGTTCTGTGTGCAAACACTTTCTTTAAAAGTTCTACTCCAAGGAAGTTTCTTTGACTTCCTGTATCTATCACTAATTTTATCTCTTGGCCATTTATTCGAACAGTTTCTTTACCTTCAGGGTCAATGGAATTAACAAATTCATCTGAGTCTGAAGACAGTTCTTGAACTGCTCACAGTTTTGTCCCTTCCTTATTTGTATTAAATTTCTTTTCCTGATGGGAACCGTCTTTCTTTCTACACACTCGTGCATAATGTCCTGTTTTCTTACAGTGTAGACATTTTGCTGTTCGCGCTCCGCATTCATCTGCTTTGTGCGTTGTTAGTCCGCACCTGTAACATGTAATGTCAGCCGTCCCCTGTTCTTCTACAGTATATCTCTAGCATGACTGCGTCCTGCTGCTCGGCTTTTGTTTGTAAAGTTTGAGCGAGCGCCCCGTTCATAGTCACTTTGTCACTGTGGTCAGAAAGCATTCTTGATTCTGCTTGAGCTGCTTCATGAATTCTAGCGACTGTAAGAGCTCTTTCTAAAATCAGCCTTCATCCTGCAGCAATTTATAGTCTCTTATGTGCACATTTTTCCACAAGTTGATATCTTAACATGTCAGTTTCCAATACTCCAAAGTCACACGATTTAGCCAGTCCTCTTAGTGCAGTCACAAAAGCATCAACAGATACGTCCTGAGACTTCTCTGCCTAAATTTATGCCGTTCCAAAACCACATTTCTCCGCGGTGTAAAGTAAGCGTCTAAGGCAGCTACAGTCTGTTCATATGTACCTTTTTCTCCAGGGAGGTTGGCGAAAATCCACTGCACGGGAGCCCCGATACAGTGCAGTAATATAGCACGTCTCACGGCATCCGGAGCTTCTGTAGATCCACTGGCTATTTAAAAAAAATCTGTACGACTCCATCCATCATGTATTCCGTATACAAATCCGGAGCTCCGAGGTTCAGTGGAAGCATTGGAAAAAGCTGGGCATAAGCAAAGCTTCTCGGCGCGGCTGCCATATCTTCCATGGCGCAAGCTAAACGAAAAGTCCGAAAATTCAAGAGTTCGTTTCTACCAGCAAGAGAACTAAAATCTGCAGTGTTCTGCTCGCTTTGAGTCCGTCAACCACTCATCTCTCGTCGCCATAAATGTTGTGTATCTAAATTTAAAGACGTTTTTATATTATTTTAACTATTTTATTAACTACACAGATCTTACACCATATATTCCTGCCTGCTACTCTCGTTCTGTTGTCTCGCGATGTCTACTCACTATACTACATTTAGCATTACTTCTTGTTGCAGTTGAGCTCAAAGCTGGAGATGATCTCCATATTCTACCGCACTAACTAGTCCGAAACGTAGTACACAGTACACACTTTTTAAGTGAAGTCAGATTGTTAAAAAATTAAACCAGCGCCCTGTCACAGAACCGTACCCCAGTCTCCCGCGCAACAAGCGGGGGTACTCAGCACTATACTAACAAGGAGCGCTTGTCTGCAGCTGAGCGTTAGCTCTGTTTACTGTCAGCAGTCATTTCCTCATTTCCAAAGACTTTTTCACCTGCTCTCAGCTTTTAAAGAAGGTCATAAACGCTCATGAAGTAATTCGTGTCAGTTGGAAGTCTGTTTCTGTTGTCTCAGCTCTTGATAAAGAAAAGCCGTGCGTGGGAGACTCCCTCTCTGAAGAAGTTTGCCGTCACCCTGCGAGGGAGAAGAGCCATCAATCACCGAGGCAACCACTGAGACAGTTAACATTAAACACGTGAAATGCGAGATGTTGTGATTTTTTTCCCGCTTAAGGCTTCCATCGTTTCTACTCTAACGAGAAAGACCTCTTTATTAGAAGTGAGATTTTAACAAACGTCTCTAGGGTTAACTGCGACCTGAACGCAACGCCTTAGACCACCAGCCATCTTGCCTGTGGTACTTATAATGAAGCATATATTTTATTTCTTTCTACTCGTTGATAAGAAAAAAAGTGAAATAATGTAATTAGGGATATATCTTTTTTTCATGGGGAAAACTAGCCCGAGCAAATGTAAAGTTTAGAGCAGCGCTCAATAAAAATGATCAGAAACCGAAAGCGCTTCTTATGCGGATCAGTATATTCTGATACCACCGGTTTCTGACCGGGGTAAAGTTAGCTTGAAGTTCGAAAACAAGCTAACTTTACCCCGGTACGTTACTTTACGTTAGAGTATGTGAATAACAGTTTAACCGAAAAAGTTTGTAATTGTGATTTTGTTAAAATTCAATAAATCGTCTATCAACAGTAAGAAATTATTAAGAAATTGTTTTATTTCATAAACTATAAGACAATTAAGAGAGTTTATAGGTCTTATCCGTCGCTTTTGTTCTTTTAACTCTAGCGTTCAGGATCCAAACCCAGGTGCGGACGGTTGTGTTTCTTGAATCTCTTGTAATCATCAAAAGTTGATGTGTAGTCCTTCAGTACTTTCTCGAGTTGTGCCATGGATATTTTATACGATCAATACTTGTCATGCTCTTTTGCATTTACCTTAACAAACGGAAAAAGTTCAAAGTGTGTTTATGGCTGTGCTTCACATCTACACGAGAGCACTTGTAACAGTACAGGACACGCAGTGAGGAGTTCAGTTTAGTGCGGAGTTAAGAAGGAAGATTCGCTCGCTGAATGATATCTCAAGAAATCCCGGGTGAGATTCAACAGGTGTTTTCTGCAACAGCCACGACAAGTGTGAAGCAATCTCTGGATTTCCTGAATTTGAACTAAATTATTAGTTCAAATAATTTAGGATTTAACAGAACTAAATGAGGTACATTTAAAACAGCAGCGCAACTCTGCAGCACGTCGAGTGTGCCTGCATTTAACTGTGTAAACCTGGCTCTCTCTGAACACGAGCAAAGAGTTCTCACTCAACAGAAGATTGCGATGTGAGTACTGTAATATAAAGCACCTGGAGATGCCAGGGTTTGAACCCGGGACCTCATACATGCGAAGCATGTGCTCTACCACTGAGCTACATCCCCGATATAAATGGTTATGGAACAGACTTAGAGATGTGCAGATGCTCACTGATTACAATCCACCACTCACGAAGAATGCCTGCAGTTTCCCACTTTCGCGTTTCCTCTACTACAGAGTAAATTCATGGGAATGAAGAAATAAAGAAGGAAAAATAATCGCATTGAAGCTTCAAGAGACTGGGCACAAATTAATCTATTATTTTTGTATCCAATCACACGTGCGACGGTGGTTAATTTCCAGACGGGGGAGTGCTTTTTTTCTACCTACTGTAACTTACTCGACTGTCTTTCAATTCTGTTTTATTTGAAAGCTTTTTGCATCTTTTAAGTGCTCTTGATTAAACTATGCATAGAAAAACAGCACTACTGATGATTTTCATGGACCGATGCACACTTGTTCTGTACAACTCGAGTGATAAAGCCCTGTCTGTAAATATTGTAGAAGAACATAAAAGGGTGAAACAACGCCCCAACCACAGGAATGGTAACAAGAAGGATCGTGTTCTTATTTGATAAGTCCTTTTGAGATGTCTTGTCAATGCACACAGGAGTTAGAGCTGAATAATTTACTTTTAGTGGTGTTTTTAAACAAAGATGGAACATGTTATTTCTATACCAGGAAGAAAGGAGCAGACTTTAACTTTAAGAGGCAAAAACGACACCTTATCAAAGCTAATATCAATTAAAATGACATCACAAAAAAAGAGTGGAGCCTTGAGTGAATAAAATTAGTTTTCATTGGACGTCTGTGTCTCCATAACTTTGTAGGTGAGAGAGAGGATTGTGAAACAACGAGAGTAAAGGGACACTGCACGTCTGCAGAACATCACGTCCGAGTTTAAGGACAGCAACATCAGAGATTGGAAGCTAGGGAGTTTCAGGTCTGTGTTTTTATTATAGGTTCAAGAAAGTCTGAATACCTTTACAAGAAGTATTTCAGAATCACAGTCAAATCCAGTACGAATGCCGCATAGATCTGCATTGTACAATTAGTATACTGTTTGTCCGTTGAATCAAACACGCCATTTCTAAAACAGGAGAGATCGTTAGGGAATGCGTCTTCCTGTAAAAATAAAATGACTTCAAGGGCACTATAAGCAGAGGTGTGAAAGCCTGCTCTACAGAAGAACTATAGCCAGAGATGCCAAAGAGGTCGAGATTTCACCACGTGAGAGAAAACGTTGCGTTTTTGTATCCCCTGCAAATATCGGCAAGGTCAGTGATATTCTCAACAATCTGTGCCATTGCAATACGTGCAATTCGTGCCATACTTTTTCGAAATGTATTCTGACATGCCAGGATCAGAGGGTCATATTAAAAAAAACTGGTGCCTTAAAATTTCTTGTACTTCAGGATTTTGATAGTCTGTTACATTGTCTTTCACACGTCGGTGTCAGAACTGTGAGACATTTTCATAATCGGGGGGAGGGCCGTAGCAATAAGCAGAAAGTGCAATCACCTTTTCCCAGTGTAAGTCCGTGTTGTGGTGAGTTTTTAAAATTGGTTTGCGATTTTCTGAAATATATTCCATACAAAAATATAATTTGGATAGTCGCTATTTATTTGGATTTTCCCTTCCAGTGAAGATGTCTACAGTATTCCAGCCGGATTAGTACTGATCGAAGAGAGACATCTACAGGCGAAAGGCGACATAACATCACAGCAGCACCATTTAAGGTGGAACGAAAAACACGCATAAGAAGCTGGCGAATAAGAAACCAACTTCAGCCTCGTAGCAGACCCTGGGAGGCACGCTCAAAATAATCATCTTTCCCAGTACTTAAGAGTCATATTTAGATCGCTTTACTGCAATTTTATTTGATTGATGGGAGATGTGAAGCCATCGACCCTGTACTGCGCTTTCACACTGAAATTGAAGCCATTTCTCATGCTTTCTCTCAGTGTCAGGGCTGCAATTGCGTGTAAAGGAGGCGACTTGAAAATGAAACGTGTAATCACCTTACAGAGGGTCTTCACGACGGGGTGCGTCAGCTAGTTCTCCATTATTGTCAGTTTACTGGACTTCTGAAGAAACCTATCTACAACGAAAATACAAACTGCACAGTTTAAGGCACATGAAGAGAAATCTGTTTGCTGATTGACTCAAAAAATGTCGATACAAATAATCTGCCAGGCTGATTTACTTGTCCGTCCCCCTTTGCTGTTAGCACAATTCTTTCAGTTTCTTTTCTTGTATTTTCCTTGCTTTTTTAGTGTTCCCCATGTATAGATGGATCCACAACCGAAACCGTTTTCACCCTGTGTTTCTGCAGCGTCAGTCTGTATGAGGAGCACACCTTGCACAGCTCCAGTGGCGCAATCGGTCAGCGCGGTACTTATACAGCAGTGCACAGCGGAGTTTGAGCCTCACCTAGAGCAGTGTCTTTAGCTACTGAAAGCAACTGTCAAGTTTAGATACTATCAGGTATCTGATGGAGATAAATTAACATCAAACGAAGAAGTAAAGGTTTACTTCGAGTCACAATTAAATAAGACTCCACAGCTGAAACATTGTTTCCTTCTCTTTTCAGCATGGAATAAACCTTGACTTTTTCCTTTGAAGCCCATGCATGCTGACGCAGCTCCCTACTTAAATTACCATCAGCTGTGTACCTCCAGCTGACCTGTACACAAATATGAGAGAGGTCTACTGAGACGAGAGGAGCACTGAAGACTTGAAAAAGCTCTCGCATTAGACTCTGTGTTTTTGTTGTTCCCCAGATTTGTTTTTAATGTTCTTTTTCTTTTGAAGTTGTTGCGTTTGGTTTTTTTTTCGTAGTTGTTAGACTACTACAGGGATTTACCTAGGTTCCTGGAAGACTTCTTGTTTTGTGTTTGTTGTGTTTTCGGGTTACAACAATTTTTTTTCTATTGATAGGACCCCACGCATTACTATGGGAGTAGTTAACTTTAGTTCTTACATTGTACAGTACCTGAAATTACCACATAAACTACTACTCTGTGTCCCTTTTTTTAAAAGGCACAAGTGAAGTTTGTTTTTTCTTGGTGCTGATTGGTAGCTACAATGGGTCAATTGCAATAAACTTATATACAATAAACTCCGCTGAAATTTGTCAGCAGCTCTGTACTAAACCTGTTCTCAATTGCAACAAACCTAAAATAACAGCTCCAGCCCATTAGATGTTACTGCATTAGGAGTCTAGCTTAAACCACCTCTTCATAGATTTTAAGCAACTCGGTAGCGGACTAAGCAGAACAATTGATCACATTAGAACTGTCTTGAATGTAATGGAAATAATGTACTCATTAAGTAACAAGCTTATGCACCACTTGCTTGAAAATTATTATTATATTTAAATAAAATTGCTTTCCAGACACCACAAGTATTGACAATGAATGTTATCAATACTCGTTTTTATTAATAAAAGTGTTATTTACTAATAGTTAAGTTCCATGTATATCTTTATTAGTAGCTGTATTACAAGTAATGCATATATAGTCTTTATTATAGTTAGTTTTCAGTTATCCTGGAGAGGGAAGAGAATGGAAATTAAGGAAATCAAAATGTAAAGGGCTTAAGTCTTCAATGTGTTCTGTCATAGCTGTGTGTTGTCACATCTGTCATATCTGGGTGTTAATTTAGTATATTTGTTGTATTATTTATTGTGATTTAACACTACACTTGTGTTTCTCAGGAGAAAGCAGTAATATTTTTTTTTTATTTGAGGGTACAGAAATTGTATTGTACGGCCAAATGTAAGGTTACGTTAAGAAACCCTTATTGTTACCTTTTGCAATGTTATTTATTTAAGACGGTTCTTCAGAATAGTGTCCCTTACGTATCTGTGACTGTGGTCCAACAATAACGGTGCTGAAATAGCCGGAATGTGCGGGAAGAAGATGGAGATGGAACAGGAGGCTTATTCAGTCGATAGAAAGGTTGTGTAGGACTGAACACACTGCGGTTATGGTACTGGGTTTAAGAGCATTACGATCCTACAGTCTCCTGATCCGTAATCAGATGCATTATCCAATGCGCCACTGGCCCTTGTACCGCATTCCTCAAGTGCACCACTGTGAGCTTGCGCCGCTACAAAAATACATCGCCCCAGTCCAAATTTTCTCAATTAGGTGCACTTTTTCTATGTGTATTTAGTTAAACAGTCTTTCATTTTGTCTGTTTTAAAAATTGCATCTCTTTAAAACAGACAAACGAGTTTATGTGTCGCGCTGAAATTCACACATGAGGGAATTCAAACGAAAGAAATCACAGAAAAGATATCGCGCTTAAAAAGAAATCCAGAGTGGATTTCTGGTGATAGAAAACAGAGCTTCATACGATGCATGAGATGCTTTACCTCTGAACTAAACTCGGCTCTTTAATCGTGTTAGGAAGAGTGAATAGCCAACAGTGTACATTTTAAAAATCAAAGCAAGACAATGAGACACGAAGAGAATTCGAAACATGAGCCTCTCCTTCATTGTTTAATGAGCTTTTAATGAACGCCTAAGTGAAAGACAAATTCACTATTTTCACTTTGTGATTAAAAAACACTTTTATCACATATTAAGCACTCCTGATGGTGTCGAATAGTTCTCTTTTCTACCCTCATCATTTGAGGATCCCCAGCTAAAATATCTTTTTAAACTACAACAAAATTGCAATATTTTGAATACTATTTAAGTTTACATAGTCACATTCCCGGTGATATTGACTTAGGTGCTCAACTATTAACTTCTTGTAGTTTGACTTGTGCCAAAAGTTTGAAATCTCTGCAACTATCAGGATGCTTAAGGAAATCCAAAGAAACCCCATCACATTTAGGGGAGACGGTGTTGAGGTCAGATTAATTTGAAATGCGTCTCTGGGGACTTTTGATTTACCAACGTTATGTTTAACTGAAGGATACGATGACTGATTGTGCCATAGAAACTAAGGCACGTCACCTTTTTTCTACATTCACAGTTTTTTGGCTAAAGACAAAAAAATCGTTTTCGTTTCCTTGCCAGCTGGCAGTAATTCCTCTGCACCGACAAGAAAGATGAGTATTTTATCTTTCGCAATTTGTATGGATTTTTTTAAAAACAAGTTGTTCCAAAAATTAAATAAACACTTCCTTTAAATTTAATGTAGAAGTTTGTTGCTGTCCATAATGATAAACTGTGTGGCAAGACAGAAAGAAAGGCACCACTGGGATTCAAACCCATGATCTCCTGTTTACTAGGCAGGTGCTTTAACCAACTAAGCCACAGCATTATCTCATCCTAGTGTTAATCCCGCATCAGCAGGGTCAGCTTGTTGGCACGCCCGTCTCCATTTGGTGGTTTGAGCTGACGCTGCCATGACGTTCCCATTAAATGCGACCGAGAATACTCCAACCGGCGCGCCGCTTCGCCTGCTGTCGGAGAACAAAGCCACGACACTGGCATCAGATATCCCTTTTACAGCCACTTGGACACATCTCAATTGCTCTGAGACACCTGCATTCAGTGTGCGCTGAGCCTGCTCGCTGAGCAAGTGACGAGAAATGGCTTATGTCCAAGGAGCTCAATATGCTTTTTATGTTCAACGGGGTGTCCACTACAGCCGGCACTGAAGCGCAGCACAGGCTCTGTGGTTTGTGAAATTGTAGGTGGAAGAGGAAAATTACCCTTGTGTATGGGGAAAGAAGCCAACTCATGTCCAGAAGGAGCTAAAGTGCGTATGGAGGTGGCCTAGTGGTTAAAGCAATAACTTCTTAATACATGATACTCTGCACAAGTAGGTTCGAACCCCATCCTTCTCAAGGAAGGGCTTTGACATGTTTAGACCTTTTTAAACTTGGTGTGCTTTCGTTTCGTTTCTTCGCTCCTGTACTACAGCAGTAATATTTCTATAGGTGTATGATCATGGTAGGCTGACAGCAGGAACAGGTGGCCCACAAGCAGTGACAATATCAGAGGTGTCTGCAGTGTGTTGGTTTGTGAGCAACGATAAAATAACTTGACATGGAAGTAGGTGTGCCTGCATTAATACAGCTCCATTGAGAGGAAAAGGTAACACAAGAACCAACTTCAATTCAACAGCACGTTTCTGCAGCTGAAAACGGAACCTACTCCACGTGATGATTGAGCTCACAACCTTGGTATGACTCCACTACAAAAGCACCACAACCTGACCAATTGCGCTACTGGAGCAGCACAGCACCGTAGCACATTTTCCTCAGTGCACTCAAACAGTGCTTCTTCCCTAGCCTACCAGCTTCAAGACTTTTTTAAATCGATCAAAGATTCATTGGAAAAGGTTTGTAGATGGGTCAGGTGGGAATCACACCCGGATTCACTGCTTGCAAGGCAGCTATGTTCATCATTATACCCAGGACTGGCGCCAGGGGAATGATCTGTAGGCGGGGGGGTCTGAAATCCTGAGGGGGGCAGTGATATTTTGGTTTAAACGGAGCCGTTGCAACCATCCAAGTGAATTCTCGCAAGCATGCCACTGATTAGTATTTCATGTTAGAAGATAACGACAAGCAATCTGGTATTTAGTGATGAAGAACAGTTCCACGTTCATCAGAACTCACGTGATTATTTTTGCCTGGAGCATCAACCATATGTGTTCATTTTTGCAACAACATCAACGGTAACGAGGATCTGAATCATTAAGAAATCATTGTAAAACCAACAGAAAGTACAAACGTCTATAACTACAGTCCTAGTTATATAACGATTGTAAGTATAAGGATAAACTACTGCAAGCCATTGGTCCACCTGAGCAAATAAGGTCATAATAATGTTGACACCCCAAAACATAGACACTATGTAATTTGCTGTTCCTGGATGGATAGCCCCCTGCACATCAAACAGTCTGATGTAGTAACTGTGAATTTCGGGGTTAGTATAGTTATCTGACCACTGACAAAGTACAACTATTTTTTACGGTGCAAAATACAGTAAGTGAAAGTGTTCAAAAACTTTTTATCCAAACCTTTTATCCAAAACTGAGGGGGGTGGGACTGTTCAGTTGAGGGGGCGATTTTGTCATGCCAGTAACATTTTCACAAAACGTCCTAGAGTTACAAAAACACTTACTTTGTGTATAAAGTGCATTGTGTACACACTGTAAGTTCACAACGCGAGAAATATTGCTCAATATGGGATCCTGTCCAGGAATATCAGGGCTGTAGGGGGTCAGATCTACTGATGTAGTAAACACATTAGTGGAGATGGTGTGTCTGCTCTCTGTGTGAGAGCCGGACAGGAAGAATAATCTGTTGCCTGGGAAGAAGAGACCCTCGTTGGAAGAGCGGCATTCCTCACAGGAGAGAATGAAAAAAAAACTTTTTAGGGATGCTGATTTCTCTCCTTGGGGGAATTAAAAGCACTTCTAGGGAGTGGTGCAATGGTAGCACATCTGCCACCACATCAGAAGGTTGTGTGTTCAAATCATGTCAAGATTGGCTGATGTGTTTTTAGGTTCAGCTGGTGCTGAACCCAGGCATTACACTATGCAGTCCAGTTTTATCTGTATACCACATAGATAATCTAAATGAAATAACAGAGCAGTACAGAACACGCATTCAAGAGATTACACAGCAAGTCATTTTGAACACGACAAGAGAAAAGGCACACTGCACATCCGTGAAACATTACGTCCGACTTTAAAGACAGTTACATCACAGAATGGAAGTTTCAGGCCCCTTTTTTATTACAGGTTCAAGCTAACCTGAAAGTTACAGAGTTTTAGGTCACTTTTGTATTAAATAAAATAAATATTATTTGCCCTTTTTTAAATTGTGGATGAAATCCACTCCCATGTACCAAGACCTTACAGTATATTCATGTTAATTATAATGACCAACGCTATTGGACATTAGCTGGTGCTTTTTGTAACGATTTGCTATTTCATGCAGGAAAAAAAGGAAGCCTGACCCAACGTTTGCTTTCAGGTGCGGTTCATTCACATAATGGACATCTATTTCTGAGGAGCCTGATTTAAAATCACACAAATCCGGTAGAAGTCAAACCTACAATCTCATGATGCAAAATCAGATGCGTTATCCATTAAACCACTGGCCAATCATGTAACCAAATTGCACCATGGTGAGTTCAGCACTGCAACTAGTAATACACCACCCCATCTAAAATTTCTAAGTGAGAAACGTGTTTTCTACATTTGTATCAGTTTTAAAATATCATATCTTTAAAACAGATAAAGGGTTTGTGTGTCACTCTGAAATTCTGATTGATTTTGAATTCAAAGAAAAAATGTTTTCTTCAACAACGCAGTGAAATTATGACATCTTCACTCTACTTCTCTCTTGTAGTAAAGCAGACCTTGCAGTGTGAGCATTTGCTACAGTAAATTAGGTCATGTATCATGTTAAATCACTTCTTCAAAACAAAACATTTCCTGGTGCATGTTTTCTCCATGAAAAAAATACATTTTTCCCTTACATGCTTTCTCGTTTTTTTTCCATCAGAGTACAGAAAGAAGAAAAAAGGGAAAAGCAGTGTTGCAAAAGAACTCCATCACCCTTGGGAGATGTCAAGCTCATCGGATATGAAAAGTGCCCAATAAAAGCAATTTCTCTTCATTTATCTTAGCTTCAGGGCTGCTATTATGTGTGAGGAGGCAACTTGCTCAGCCAGCAGACTCAGCACTTACTGAATACAGGTATGTTTTGAGTGTCATGCTGATCGTCTTATAAATGCAAAAGAAACTTTTGAAGCTGATAAAGTAATTTGCATGTGTCTACAACATCCCTGGAAGAGAGATTTTATCAGTTGCACATAATCGGTATTTTTTACTTTTTGTTCAGCACTGGAAATATATTTTTTTTAAGTTTTCTTAAGAAGATCTCATGAAGTATTGACAGGACCTACCTTTAGCGCTCAATAGCGATATTAATGGAGTAGAAATGTAAGATAAATTGATGATCTGAGCTAAAATAGTCCTTACGCGCCTCATGTAACAGTGTTCGTATTCATAGCAAGTAATATTCTTTTTCAACCCCAAACGTTGCTATTGCATTAAGCTTTGTGCGACCATTAGAGGTTTCGGTAGCTTCTGGAGAGCGCACTTTTCCAAACTGAAACCTATAAGAACATTATTCAAGGTACACCATGTCCCAGAATTGTTCATCGGGACTAGGATTAATATCAATGGAAAATACTTCAAAATAAAAGATTAAACTGAAATATTAAAAGAGTAGGAAAGCATTTAAAATAGAAAAAATCAGTTCAGATGATATTTAATTTTTGAGAAATGGGCACATACTGTACATCAGCTCAGTGAGCAGTGCGAGGTGCTCTCCTGGAGATGATGTTAAATTAGTTAAAATCATGTGATAGTTGAAAAAGCTTAATACTTAGTGAAACAGCCAGCCCAAATGGTTGCGTTTGTGATTATGCCACTTCTCTACTATAGCAGCCTCGATAAAAGACCCTCTGAAAGCAGTAAAGCACTGCACAACTGAATTGATTGCTATTTGGAGAAATCCACAAACTCATGTTTTTCATGTGCTTTAAAAGACACCCATACTCACCGACAAAATAATGACACTGCAGCTGATTTTTTCCGAAGCACAGTTGACCTTTCTGAGCCAAATGATGAAGCTCACCCAGTGAATACTATAGCAGAAGGTGGAGGAAAGTGCAACTTTGTAACTACTGCAACCACAGGAACAACTACAAGAAGCAGAATCAATTTCCCATCGAATGGTGGTGTTGTCTGAGGTACGCGATGTGAACATGTGGAGAGAATCCCACAATCTCTTCAAAACTTGGACAAAGTATTTCTGATGGAGCGCTGTGCGCAAAGATTGAATAAGCTTTGCTCCTGCCGATGATTCTGCGTGAAAAAGCACAGCATTCAAGTTTCACAGACAAATGCACCATGCCTACAAAACCAATTTTAAAAACAATTGCGGCACACTACGATTCACACTGACTCAAAAGTGATCACGGCAGATGTTGTTCCCTGCATAATGCTGAAGGGACCAAAGAGCATTGCTGTTGGGAACACAAAATGAGGCTTTTTTATACCTTGATGTTAAGCTGACAAAGACTATCTTGAAACACCTAGTTCAGTCTCTCGACAGACTGTCAAGCAAAGCTTTTACCCATTGAACTCGCAATAGAAGGAAGGTCTTAACCCACCAACACTTAGCAGTGGCAAGATTCAAACCTAACCCAGCGAAGAAAATGGAGCACAAACCCAGCACTTAGACCACCCAGCCACACTCCCAACACCTTACTCTTTTGGAGAACGTCGGGTGTCAACAGACAACACTGTTGAAATCGCTGAACTGCATAGCGGACACTTTGTCGCCTTCTTCTGACCTGTATTTAATGCGATTCTCTGAAAACTTGGCACGTTATATCTGTGCTACCTTTATGGAGGGCACACTCTAAGAATCATAGATTCGATCACAAGCATTAAAAATGAGCATGAGAAAATTACATCACGCTATAAGGCTGAATGGCACAAATTCTCCTGTTACTTCTGCAGCAAATGTGTGTTTTTGCTTCTTAAGACTGAGATAGTTGGAGATATTTGGCAGCAGTGGGGTTCCAACTCACACCCCCAAAGAGACTGGAGCTTTAATCCAACTCTAAACTAAAAACTGGGTGACTTGTAAGGGCTGGTAGGAGAGGAAAGGAATAAATGCTTCTTTTTTGGATAAAGTCTTTATCTACTAAAAGAAGGAAAGAAATATTTGATTATTATTTTTTCACCAGTTGTTTTGATCAAATTATTGTAACGCAGTGCCATATTAAGGTATAATATGTACATGAACGTCATGTCTCAGTCGATGATGGAAGCTGAGTATCGCTGGAGGACAGTTCATCATGAGTGGGTAAGCCTGCATAATGAGGGAGAAGAGATCGGCCTTTCTGACGCAGTGTCCAGTGACACCAACCTTCTGTCCTACTGTTCTCTGCTAATGAAGAGGGTGAATGTTTATTTAGGTGAATGTAAGGTTTCATTCTTGTAAAATATTTCCGAGCACTTTTTTTGTTGCTGAAAATTAATCTTGTGCATTTGAATGAATTCCGATATTGTCACCTAATTCTATACATTGTTTCATCAGACTAGAACATTTAGAGGAGCTCAATTGCATTTATGAATTGCATAGTGATAGTATTACTTTCCGTTTAAATACTTCAGTCAAAAATGTAGAGAAGGTGCTCCTGTTTTCACCATTATAAGAACTGTGATGCACCAGTAATATTTATTCTCACAAAAGTATTGTAATTGTATTGTTCTGTAACAATCTTGAGTGACACAAACCTTCTGTTTTACTGCACTACACTTCTCCAGAGGCCAGTTCAGCACACAAGGATCCTCAGTCAAACAAACACTGCAATCGCTTGATAAACGCCATTTCTCATCCTTTCTCTTAGTGTCGGTGCTACTATTGTATGCAAAGGAGGCGACTTGACAATGAAATCTTAAAGAGAGTCTTCATGAAGGTGTGCGTCGGCAAGCTGAACAATTGACTGGGCCTGTGAAGAAACCAATCTCATTCAACAACCATACAAATTGCACAGCTTAAGACACATGAAGCGAAATCCGTGAGCTGATTGACACAAAACAATGTCACTTCACATTATCTGCAAAGTTGTTTTGCTTGTCTGACCACCTCTTCCTATTATACAGTGAGCATATATATTTCAGTTTCTTTCCCCCATGTGGAGATGTATCCACTGCCAAAACTGCTGTCTGATTATTTAAATTATCTGTAAAACTGTTACATGACTTCATCTAATTGTAAATTTATAAGACGGTCTATGAGACATTTGTTAGAGTAGCTGAATCCCAGGGCTCGTATGGAATCACACACAGACGGGTCTTCTGTGTGATCTGAGTCCCACTGCTCAGAGCTACAGACTGGTCAAATGGTCACTATTGTAAACACGACCATCGGACCATCGGCTACAAATAATCAATATACTGATCATAGTGTCACTACTGGTGTTTATTACATAAATACTATATATAAATAATAAGATAATTCCACACTCATATATGTTATAAAACATTTATAAACATTTTGGGAGGCTGACATACAGTAAAGAAAGTAATACTGAAGGGCTGGAAGTCCTGGAAAGGGTTAATAGAACCTTCTTGCTTTCGACCTGGAACAGAGCCCACAACTGCCAGATCAGTGACCCCTGAGCCCTGTTCACAGAGAGGAGAACCAGGAGCTCTTTTATGTCTCTAAGAGGGCTGGGAGGAAGGATAAAAGGGGGAAATGTGACATGAGTCCAGGCTGTTCTGTCTGATATTGTTCATGTAGCAGCACTGATTGTCTGAATATCTTCTGGTTCTGGATTGTGAGGATAGAGAGCAGTTGAGATCCTGTCTGAGCTGTGAATCTGACTGAGAAGAGAATAATGATTTTTTATTCTGCCTGAGGATTTTCCTGAGAATTTTTCCTGAGATTTTTTCTTCTTTTCCAAGTGGTGTTACATCTCCTTCAGATACTCTGCACAGACTGCCAGAGTGAGAGAAGAGGAGAGAGAGATGGACAGATAAGAGCACACACAGCAAGAGACACATACGTCTTGATTTACTTTGAAGCAAGTGTTCATTTCTTTTCTGGAACAAGTTGTTTCTGAACTTCAAGAAATTCATACAACTTCTGAAAGATAAAATACAAACCTTGATTATCAGGACAGAAGAAATGCTGAAAAAAAATGCCAGTGATTTTTTCTCCTTTTAACGAAAAGTGGAGAAAAACAACAGCAGTGCATCTTCGTCGGTTTGATTTAGCTTAATACAAGTATTCAGTTCCTTTTCTGTAGATTACAGCCTGCGAAAGATGAAATGAAGTTCTTGGTTACTCTTGGTCAGTGCAGAAGAAATACTGCCAGCTGCCAGGAAAATGACAGTATTTTATTTAACTACAAACACGTGAGTTGTGGTTCCAGCTGGATTCGAACACACAACGTGTGACGCGGGTTTTTGGAATCTAACCCACAGTGCCACCAGAAAGGACAAGCAACAGTAACGTGTCCTTGTGCAGCTGTTAAACAAAGGGCTGGTGGGTCAAACGCACTCAGGGATGCGCTTCATTAAAGATGATGGTCAACCTGATGGTGTGCTTATCAATCATGCATAAAATGTATATAACAGAGAATGGTTTTGATCCATCGACCTCTGGGTTACTCTGCGGTTCGACACAACTGCTCCATCTTTGTTTTCTAAAAGTGCGCCCGAGATGAAAAGTTTCAACGGTAAACGCAGACGTCACTTTGAGCACTTGGTCTTTTATAGGACGAATCATCACACGCTGCACTACATGGGCGTGTCTTCAAGATCGTTGATCGTTGAGAACCAAAGCTTCTGCTTTCCGAGGCAACTGATTCTTTCGTCGTTAATTCCCAAATCTTCAATGAGAATCAGTGAAACGAAAACCAAGCACATGTACACACTCGCGTCCTAGCGTGAAAAAAATGATGGAAGCATTTGAGAAATAACAAGAGTAGTCTGAACAGCTCTGGCCTATTGAACTGCTCTACAAAGTGATCGCTACCTCCACACCCAGTTTATAACACTGAAAATGATTCAGGAAGCACAGCAAAGTTCTAAAAGCAGCTGTTTTCTCAAAAGTAAAATCTTCATCTTTTAAATATTGTCATCCATATATTTTCGTTTTTCTCTTTTTCACATTACACGCTTTCGAGAAATAGACTGTCTTGTAATGAAGGCTGCATTAGAAAATGTGTAAATTAAAATCGGGTTTATGACTTTTGCGTTATTCAGCTTTCTTAGCGCTTGGGTCTCGATTCAGATATTGCAATGAAAGCAACAGGGGAGTAAGTTTTCCTTTTCTAAATCAAAGGTGATCTGCTCACAAGGAAGTATAAAAAATTCAGCGTTTACTTTTTGAAGACCGCAAATTGTCGAAACACTGCTGCTTCATAAGCTAATAAGTAACGTTTCTGAGCACGCATTGTATTACTCATGCTGTTATTAATAAAAAAAAGCTTAAATTCACATAATGGAATTTGGACGGCTCAAAGTAGTCTATTCCTTGTACAACTTTACTTGCCCGCTGAGTAGAGTTTAAAGCAACGGCAGCAGAAGTAGCAGTAATAACAACAGCATGGTTAGAGTGACACAATACACTCTATGAAAGAATTGCGGCTTCAGATCGTTCTGTTCTGTTGAAGCTGCCTACAGGCTCCGAATTGCTGACATTGGCTGTGATCTTCTTTTTGCAAGTTTCATGAAATTCTTCACATATTTGAAATATTTAATTCGGGTTCGCCTAATACACGGTTCAACCCATACCTGCAGCAGAATGCTGTGGCACATTAAGTCGTTTTGTTTATCGGTTGTAAGGATTTAGGAGCGTACTACAAATCGAGAAAGCAAAAAGAAAATTAAACAGGAGTCACTTTTTGGATTGCTAATCCATTGTGCTCTGCTCGTCTAGGTTCAAATCCCATCCTTGTCATGGTTAAGGCCTAAGACGTGTGTGTTTTTTCTAAACGGTGTTTGCATTTGTTTCCTCTTCTACTCTTGTACTGGAGCAGTAATATTTCTAGCGGTGGACGAACATGGTATCACAGGCTGACAGCAGGAACACGTGGCCACAAGCTGCAGTACATTGGTTTGGGGACAGCAATAACTTTCCTGTGGAGACAGGTGCGCCGGTATTAATACAGCTCTTTCGAGTGAGAAGAGTAACAAGAACTGACTTAAACTTACCAGTTATGTTTAATAGCTAAAAACACAAAACCAACCTCTTCAGTGGTTGAATCTAAATTACAGAAGCCAATGCTGCCATCAAGGAAAAAAAAATCTTGAGTTATGTAGTTTTGAGACTAAATATCTGACTTTCAGTTTGAAGCGGTACAATGGATTCCAGGTCACATTCGTTCTTAATTCATATATATGAGTGTGATAATGGTTAAAACCATTGTGTGTTTACATGAGGTACAAACGGTAACCTTTTCATTCCGAGAAGAAAGTCAGTCTGTATGCATTTCTCAGCGTGCACATTGTCAGGAACACTAAACTCACAGTGCCAGCAAACCTTTCGATAGTCTGTAGGTACTGCCATTGCAAATGTAACAGGTTGTTCATACATACACATGATATCGTTGCTATCTCGCAATTAGGAGATAATTTTGTATTTCTTAATTAGGAGAATTCTGGATTTTTTTCCTTGGTGGCAACAATGCACTTCCGCAATAAATCATAGACTCTGCTTTCAAAATAGCTGCACCAGGCACTTGGACACAGATAAACATAGGGATTTAAAATTCAGGAATATGAATGGTCAATTGCTTACAGTTTTTACGTTTCGTATTTAGCGATTTGTATATCAATCTTTTAACAATTCATTAAAATGCTAACAATATATCAATATATAAAATAAAAACAACAGCACCGTTAAATGCTGGGGAGACGGATAGTTTTTTTTTTACAATCAGATGCCAATCTCTAATGCTGTGTGTGAGAGCTTACGTAACTTTCCTTTTCTCACATTTTCTAACGACTATTCCTAAGGTGCACCCTGTCAACTCCTAATACTTTTTAAAATTCTGCCTGCATGTTTGATTATTGTCGTTTTATTTAGAAAAAGTTCAATATTGATCATAACTAAAGAAAATTATGATTAAGAATAAAAATGATTGTATAAGAAGCAGGAGGAATCTCTTCTCTCCTATGGAGCATGAGCTGAATCAGGAGTGAGACATTTCGTATGCTTGTGCATATGTCAACGCATGACCTACATCGTAAAACTAAAACTAAATTAAAAACTAACATTAAGTTGTCAGAGACATTTATTTATATACAAACAAGAGACAGACAAAGTAATAATTCTACATTTACTTGTCCTGCACTGATCAGACTAATTGAAATGTATGGAAGCCCGTTTCCCCGCTATGGTATCTCAGAATTCCGACAGCTGGCAAGGCCTGGGTTCGAACCAATGCAGTGAGACATGAACTAGGGTGGGAGCAGCGAAGGCACAAGCCCTAGAACCCGAATCCGTTACAATAACAAAAGGACAGACAATGAAATATGGGCTATTTCGAAGTCACAAATGTGAGATATAAAGTCAGAATTCTGAGTTTTTAAGTCGCAATTCTGAGATACCATAGCGCGTTTTTTTTACTCCCTGGCGGAAACGGGCTTCCATAGGTTCTCAGTGCTGCGAAGCAAAACCAATCTCCGAAAAATCAGACAATTATTATCAGATCATGTCAAAAGCTGATCAGTATTTTTTTACTGGGAAGCAAAGAAATGCTTGTATTACACATTTTAATGTGACATGCAATTACACGTGAAAAATAGTAAAATTATTTTCATTGCGGTACATGTTGATAGAACACCCCCCTCGATAAATGAAAGTGTGGACGGACGTGTCGCATGTTCCGTACTCTGTCTGGCAGCGAGTTTAACACACTGTCCTCGGAAATTAGAAACTAATTGAACAATAAATTCATCTGAGCCAAATCTACACGTGTGGGTGATTTAATTCTGTCTAAATTCCGTGGAACTCCTCCGCTGAGGTCAGATACACACGGGAAAGTGTTCAGGCGGCTTCACGGAGTCCCGCCTCAGACTGGAAGCAGGTTCTAATTAGACACTGAGAACAATCCGGGTCTCTGTGTGTAATTGATTGTGTTGATTGAGCGGTAATGTGACCAGGTGTGTGGTAGCAGGTCCTGCCAGTATAAAAACCTAGTCACCGCGCTCACACTTTATGCTCTCTTGCTTCAACACAGTTTGGTGGTTTACTTGTCTTACTCCTGTAGCAGTTTAGCGGGACGTCAATTTGGCGATGCGCTCGTTTCTCTTTGTGCTGTGCCTGTGTGCAGGGGCTGGGCTCCCCGCACTGATCTCCGCTGGCCGGCTGGCTGGGACTCTCGGGAATTAGTGGTCCAGGCCGACTTCCCGGCTCTCGAAGACGCAGCCCAGTCCTTAGTTAGTCATGGAAGAAAACAGAGAAGAGGTCGGAGTGGCCTCTGTAGTTCATCAACGATCCAGTCAGGCAGTACTCCTCTGTTAAGCGCCGTTTGTTCACATCGATTGGCTTTTTTTTTGCCTTCATTCGTGCAAGTAGTAAAAGCAGACGCCCCTATTCTACCGTGACCCGGATTCAAACCGTGGTTGTTGCGGCCACATGCAAAGTACTGACCACTATACGATCACGGCGAGTTACAGAGACACACACAGCTCCGACCTTTTCCGCCCCTGAATAGGATTGGTGAATTGAATAGCATTCAATTCACATTGAATATCACTGGCGAAGCTCAGCGCTGTGCCACTGGGCATGGTTTCGCCATGCGATACTCTACTGGTTATCACGTTCGCCACACACGCGAAAGGTCCCCGGTTCGAAACAGATCGGCTTCTTTTGTCGCCACGCACACTGTTTGGGGATTCGCCTTGCGCTGTCATCGAACAGACCCACTCACCTCTTAGTGTGGCGGGATCTGCACAGTGCATGTCGCAGCGCTCCCTGCTTTCACTTCAATGTGCTTCCTGATGTCGAGTCGTGTGTCGTGCGGAGGCTCTGAAAGCGAGAGCAATGAAAAGGTGTATGGCGCTGTGAAAGGAAACACAGAGAAGTGAAAGCCAGTCCTTTCTCTAAGGAGGTAGAAGAAGAGCAACTCCCCGTCAGGGAATCGAACCCCGGTCTCCCGCGTAACAGGGGGGATACTCACCACTATACTAACGAGGAAGACATCACTTTTTTCGACCACCGGCATCGTGTCCCGACCCACCGTGCTGGAAGCCGACGTGTGCTGTGATTCCTTTACAGAGCAGAGATGACAACCGAGGAGCCGAGAGATCATTTCAGCATTTGGCAGCAATACAGCATTTCGAAAACACAAACGACCAACTCGGAATGACTTGCCTTTAACGCTTTTCAAAGCTATCTTTGTGCAAGACGACTGCGCCGCCTACCAGATACAAATGGATTGTGGCATGAAAATGCAAGCGATGTTTATTTTTTGACCGGATAGGTGCGAATGGAGAACATCCTCGTTTGTCAGTCTCTGTGGCACAATCGGCGAATGCGTTCTGTTATTAACTGTAAGGATGGTGGTTCACACCCACCCAGGGATTCTTTCCTTAATGTTGTCAATGTAAACACTGTCTCCGCTAAAGCCGAAACCTTAACTCTCTTTATATTTGCAGAAAATGCGAGTCTTTTGCTTGTGCCCAACAACAACACTTGAGAACGGGGAAGTCCAATAGTGATCAACACCGCAACTCCCCAGAAAACCATATTCACCCATGGAAAAGTATCTTTGAATGGCTGGCGGGAGATATCATTCATACTCCTGTTGTGTCCTCTGCTAAAATCGTTTAGAAATACAACGCGGAATTGTTTGAGGACTTGACAAGCATTGTTACGTCAGCACTGTGAAGTTGGATGTTGATATTTTTATATATTTACCTTAATTTTAACATAAATATAAACATAAATGCTGTACAATCTATGCTGTACAATCAAGCACAGTTATATTTTGAGTATCATGCTGGTTGTTGTATGGATCCAAAAGAACATTTTAAAGCTGATACATTTTCGATTGGAATTTGCATCTAGCTGCAATCGGTATCTTTTACTTTATGTATGGTAGTGGAAATATATTTTTTAAATGTTTTCTAAAGAAGATCTCATGAAGTATTGCTAGGACCTGCCTTTAGCGCTCAGTAGCGATAACACTGTTGATACAGACGGAGAAGAACTGTAAGATGAATTGATGATCTAAGCTAAAATAGCCCTAACACCCCTCCTGTAACAGTGTTTGTATTCATAGCAAGTAATATGCTTTTTCAAACCCGAACGTTGCTTTTGCATTAAGTGTTATGTAACCATTAGCGGTTTCGGTAGCTTCTGAAGAGCGCACTTTTCCAAACTGAAGCCTATAAGAACATTATTCAAGACGCACCATGGCCCAGAATCGTTCATCGGGACTAGGATTAACATCAATTGAAAGTACTCCAAAATAAAAGATTTGACAGAAAAATTAAAAGTGTAGGCAAGTATTAAAACAACACCATAACTTCTTGACTTTCAATCTCTTTCTTGGTTCAGGCCATGTAAAATGTCATAATCAGTGGAGTCATGCCGAGGTTGTGAGTTTAAGCCTCACCTGGAGCAGCCTGTTTTTCTGTCTTCACAGGTAAACTGTGGTTTGTGTTATTTGCTAAATAGAGAGAGGATTCTGTGCTAATTGTTCTCCTCTTGGGAGAGGTCAAGATGAGAATTTCACAGGCTGGTGGTAAATATCCTGTCCAGGAATATCGGGGCTGTAGGGGGTCAAATCTATAGATGTAGTGAAGACATAAGTGGAGATGGTGTGTCTGCTATCTGTGTGAGAGCTGGGCAGGAAGAATAATCTGTGTTCTTGGAAGAAGAGACCCTCGTTGGAAGAGCGGCGCTCCTCACAGGAGAGAATGAAATAGAAATCTTTTTCAGGGACGCTGATTGTTCTCTTTGGGGGAATTAAAAAGACTTGCGGCGAGTGACCTCGTGGCGCAACGGTAGCGCGTCTGAGTCCACATCAGAAGGTTGTGTGTTCAAATCACGTCGAGGTCAGCTGATGTGTTTGCAGGTGCTGCTGGTGCCGAACCCAGAAATTACACCACGCAGTCGGGTTTTATCTGTACACCACATAGGTAATCTCAACGAAAAAACAGAATACCTAGTCAGGAGCTTATGCAGTGAATCATCTCGAACACGACAAGAGAAAAGGCACACTGCACATCCGCGAAACATCACGTCCGGCTTTAGAGACAGTGACATCAGAGAATGGAAGTTTCAGACCTCCTTTTTGTTACAGGTCCAAGCAAACTTGAAAGTTAGGGAGTGTTTGGTCACTTTTGTATGAAAAAGTTTCTGAAGCCTGTAATTATAATTTGCCCTTTTTTAATTGTGGTAGAAATCCACTCCCATGTACCAAGACCTACGGTATATTCATGTTTGTTTAAATGACTAACGCTATTGGACATTAGCTGGTGTTTTTTGTAAAGATTTGCTATTTCATGCAGGAAAGAAAGGAAACTAGACCCAACGTTTGCTTTCAGGTGCGGTCTATTTACATAACGGACATCTATTTCTGAGGAGCCTGATTTAAATCACACAACCCCGGTAGAAGTCGAATCGACAATCTTATAAACCAAAATCAGACGCGTTATCCATTAAACAACTTACCCCGTCACGTAACTGAATTGCACTGTGGTGAGTTCAGCGCCGCTACTAGTACACCACCCCATCTACAATTTCTAAGTAAGAAACGTGTTTTCTACATTTTTATCAGTTTTAAAAAATCATCACTTTTAAACAGACAAAGCGTTTATGTGTCGCTCTGAATTTCTAATTGATTTAGAATTCCAAGAAAATAGCGTTTAGTTCCACAACGGCGTTAAATTATCACGTCTTTCATTCTACTTCTCTCTTGCAGTAAAGCAGATCTTGCTTGGTGAGCATTTGCTCCGGTAAATTAGGTCACTTTTCATGTTAACTCACTTCTTCTAAACACAACATTTCCTGGTGCATGTTTTCTCCATGAAAAAAATACATTTTCCCTTACATGATTTCTCGTTTTGTTTCATCAAAGAGTACAGAAAGAAGAAAGAAAGGAAAAGTGTCGTAAATGAACTCTGTCGCCCTTGGGAGATGTCAAGCGCATTGGACATGAAAAGTGCCCGATAAAAGCCATTTCTGTACGTTTCTCTTAGTGTCGGGGCTCCTATTGAATGTAAAGGAGGCAACGTGCTCAGCCAGCCGACTCAGCGCTTACTTAACGCAGGTGTCTCAGAGCGGTGTGTCCAAGCGGCAGTAAAAGAGGAGAATTCTGCCGGCGCCGTGGCTTAGTTGGTTAAAGTACCCGTCTAGTTAACGGAAATCCTGGCTCCAAATCCCAGCAGCCCATCGCCTGTGTTGCACTGGACACCCTGTAAATCATCAAAAGCACATCGAGCTCCTTGGTAATGAAATTGCCGGATAAAAGCCATTTCACATCCTTTCTCAACTTGCTCAGCGAGCAGGCTCACCGCACACCGAACGAAGATGTGACAGAGCGGTGTGTCCAAGTGGCTTTAAAAGGGCACCGCTTCGCCGGCGCCGTGGCTTAGTTGGTTAAAGCGCCTGTCTAGTAAACAGGAGATCCTGGGTTCAAATCCCAGCGGTGCCTGTCTTCGCGCACTATTTATTGTTATAGACAACATGCTTCTGCATTATGTTTAAAGGAAGTGTTCATTTCGTTTTTGGCACAAATTGTTTTTCAAGAAATCCACACATTGCGAAAGATAAAATGCTCATCTTTCTTATCAGTGCAAAAGAATTACTGCCAGCTGGCAAGAAAATGACAACTTTTTTTTTTACTTTAGCCAAACATCTGTGAATGTAGAAAAAATACGACATGTGTCAATTTCTATGGCACACTCAATCAGGGTGTCTTTCAGTTAATCACAACGTTGGTAGATCAAACGCACCCAGAGACACACTTCGAATTAATCCGATCTAAACATTACCTTCTCTAAATGTGATTGAGTTTCTTTCCACGTCCTTAGCCATCTTGATGTTTGCAGAGATTTTCAACTTTTGACACGAGTCAAACTACAAGTAAATAGTTGAGTTCCTAAGTCAATATCACCGGGAATGTGAATATAAATGTAAAAATCAATATTTCTGCTGTCTCCTGAGAAACACAAGTATAGAGTCAAAACACAATAAATAATGCTAAAAAACTATTCAGTTAACACCCAGATGTGACAAAACACATTTAAGACTTACATCCCCTTTAAATATATATTTCCTTAATATCAGTTCTCTTCCCTCCCCAGGATACCTGCAAATTTACTATCGCATATTAAAGGCTGTGTGTAAGTCTTACATGTGTTCTGTCAAATCTGGGTGTTAAATTAATAAATGTGTTGTGTTATTTAATATGATTTGACTCCACGCTTGTGTTTCTCGGGAAACAGCAGAAATATTGGTGATTTGCGGCTACAGAAAATAATGTGAAGTTTACAGGCAAAAGTAAGGTTACGTCAAAGAAACAAAAACTTATTGTCACCCTTTTCAACGTGATTTTTTTAAGACATTTGTTCGGAATAATATATCTTCTCGTGTCTGTGGCTGTTATCCTACAATAACGGTGGTGAAATAGCAGGAATGTGCGGAAAGAATCGGAGATAGAACAGAAGACTCATCTAGTCGATAGTAAGGTTGTGTAGGACCGCACACACTACGATGTCAGTGTTGAGTAGTGTGGTTTAAAAGCTTCTTCACGAACCACGAAGGAGTAGAAACCTAAAGTCTCCTGATCCGTAATCAGACACGTTATCCATTGTGCTATTGGCGTTTGTATTGTATTCCTATACAGCACCACAATGAGTTCAGAGCCGCTACTAGTAATACATCGCCCCGGTCAAAATTTTCTCAATTAGATTCATGTGTTTTGTACGTGTGTCTAATTACTACGTCTTTCATTATGTCTTGTTTAAAATAATGTATCTTAAAAACAGACAAAGGGTTTATGAGTCTCCCTGAAATTCACACACGAAGAATAAAAAATATCGCGTTTAAAAAGAATACAGAGATGCCGGCGATAGAAAACGGAGCGTCTTAAGTGCGCGCTATCACTGAACTAAACTCCCGATCTGTAAGTTTGTCGGCGGCTTTTTAATTGTGTTAGGAAGAGCAAGCAGTCCACAGTGTACATTTTAAAGGTCTAAGCAAAACAATCAGACGTGAGGATTATTCAGAACAGGAGCCTGTACTTCTTTGTATACTGAGCTTTCGGGTGAACGTCAAAGTGAAAGACAAAATCGCAATTTTCACTTTTTGATTAAGGAACAAGAAAACACCATCCTTCGAGCTAGATTCAAAGCAGGGACATCAGAAATGTCCACTGTTTTTGTCTACAGTCTTAAGATCTAGCAACTGAGCTATCCAGAGGTCAGAAAATAAACGTTTTGTCACACGTGTAGCCCAATGTAGTGTAGTGTTCCTCTTTATTTAAATCCCAGTTCGACATCAAAATACTCACTCCCATAGTCTCGTTTAGTAGAAGAAATGGACCAGGCTTCTACTCTATAAACGTCCGGAGTTCTTATAAAACATTTGAAGGGATATCAGTGCAGGCGGAAATTGACTCTTTTTCTAGTGGGATCAGGATCACATAAAACCTTTCTTTTGGATTGAGAAGAGGATCATGGTGACACTCAAAACATACTAACCTTTGCTTCTTTCGAGGACGAATGCAGTATTGAGCTGCAAGCATCGGTTCAAATCAGAACTCTCTGCTACTGCAGTTGCTTGTTTGAGAGTTTCTTCAAACCTTTCAACTGAACGTTGATATCAAATGATATTGACGGTAATATCATACGGATTTTGGTTTTCTTTTGATGGAAAATTGTATTAAATTGTATTCTTTCTAAAAATACAGTAGTTTGTACTTAATAAAAATGTACAATTCACCACTGGTATAAACAAATGTGTGCCTTGTTTGCCTTTGTAAGCATTTGTTTAAAAAATAAGTTCACAATACGATAAAAACACAGAAAGCACAAACTTAATAATACAGCGATACAAAATCAATATCAAATCATAAAGCCAATTAAGTACCTATCCTTTGAAAACAGTGACATTTGTATCTACTTTTGAATTACAAAGCAGACAGAGTAGTCCCTTAATTCATAGATCAGATCTTGGCCAAAACAAGACAATCAGACGGGAGCTGAATTCGGAACAGGAGCCTCTGCTTCGTCGTTTATTGAGCTTTTGATCAATGACTGAATGAACTCTTTGATTAAAATACACAAAAAGCACCTTCCTTCAAACCAGAGTCGAACCAACAACCTAAGGATTCCCAAGTGTTTCCATTACAGTTCCCCACTCTATCAACTGCTTTCTGGCATATACGGCCCAATGTAGTGAAATGTTCCAGATGAGTAAAATCCCAGATCGACATTGTTTCCAACTCGTTTCCTTAGTCTTTTTTACCTTGAATTTAAGCCACAAACCAGGATTCTACTGTATAAACTTCTGGGGATATTAAAACATGTTTGATGGGGCATCAATCATTCCAGGCTGAAATTGACACCTTTTTTTTCTTGGGGGAAATGAGGAACAAAACTAAATGTCATTCTGTGTTTCTTAGAAGCATTATCACAGCTAATGCATGTAATGCCTTTAGTATGTGAAGGTGAGAGTTCAGTTATGCCAGGGAGTAAAGAGAACTGAAATTTAGAAAATTCGTATTTAAATAGATTGCAAATCTTCAAAGTGTTCTGTCGCTGCAAAATTATTACAGGGGTCTACCAGCTGTGATACGTGCTTGTTTTGGGACTATTTCCAATAAGTATCGCATTAGTAATTGTGTCCTTACTGGTATCTTTTAAACTGTGAGGGACATTCGGTTATATAGTCATAATCGGATTTAAACGTGTCCTGCATTTTAATTTACTGAACAGATAAATTGAAACGTTCTAATTCAGAGCCCCTGCAGCTCGTGCTAATTAGAACCACAACAATGCTCCCGTGTCCTGAGCACCACACTGAGCACACGTTCAGCTGGGCTCCGACTTTGTTCAGCACGACTTCTTGTTGCAGTTGAGCTCAGAGCTAGAGATGATCTCCATATTCTACCGCACTAAGTAGTTCGAAAGTTAGTACACAGTACACACTTTTAAGTGGAGTCAGGTTTTTAAAAAATTAAACCAGCGCCCTGTCACAGAAAAGTACCCCGGTCTCCCGCGCAACAAGCGTAGGTACTCAGCACTGTACTGACGAGGAGCGCTTATTCGCAGCTGAGCGTCAGCTCTGTTTACTGTCAGCAGACATTTCCTCATTTCCAATGACGTTTTCGCCTGCTCTCAGCTTTTTAAAGATGGTCATAAACGCTCATGAAGTAATTCATGTCAGTTTGAAGTCTGTTTCTGTTGTCTCGGCTCTTGACGAAGAAAAGCCGTACCTAAGAGACTCCCTCTCTGAAGAAGTTTGTCGTCACCCTGCAAGGGAGAAGAGCCATCAATCACTGAGACAATTAACATTAAACACGTGAAATGCGAGATGTTTTCCCACTTAAGGCTTCTATCGTTTCTACTCTAACGAGAAAAGCTTTTCATCAGAAGTGGGATTTGAACAAACGTCTTCAGGAGAAACTGCTAACTGAACGCAACGCCTTAGACAACGAGCCTTCCTGCCTTTATTTATTTGATAAGAAAAAAGTGAAATCAAGTAATGAGGGAAACGTATTTTTTTCATGGAGGAAACTAGTACGAGCAAATGTAAAGTTTAGAGCAGCGCTCAATAAAAACGATCAGAAACCGAAAGCGCTTCTTTTGCGGAACATTATATTCCAATACCGGTGGTTCTGCAGAAGAAATAAACCGAACTCCAAACACTGTTGCCATTACGGCTACTCTGGCTGCAGCTGCTTTAAGATCTACTCAGCGGGTACAGGTTGTAGAAGGTCAGACTGGTTGGCGCTGTCTAAATAACAGTGTGCGAATTTAAACCTATTTAAATAAGATTATTTCCAATATAATACATGCTCCAAAAGCGTTAATACTGCACTGGCTGCTATTTGAAATGCCTTCATAAATGACGCGTAAAAGAGATTGATGCAGCTGGCTTTTATGCTTCACAATACATTGCAATCAGGAAAAGATACTGTATTGTAATCAGGAAAATAAATCAATTATTAATATGCAATACAACGTCTGTTCTTAAAATTGATAGCTGTTTTACACTGATGTTGCTCTTTATGAGATAATCCAGATTGTGAAGACGACTGCACTCTCGCAGATCAAAATATTACACGAAGGCTGTAAAGCACACTCTAAATGTATCCGAATATTTGATTTCCGCGATCCGTTTAGGCTACAACAGGCAACTTGGCGCTTCTCCAGCAAACCATTTCTCAGTTTTGTGAATTACTTGTGCTTCCAACACACCACCATCTGTAGCTTGTCAGGATGGCCGAGTGGTCTAATGCGCCAGGTTTAAGGGTTCATGTTTTTCCAGTGCTTGGGTGTTTTGGTCTCTGAATAGAAGCGTGGGTTCAAATCCCACTTCTGACAGCTACCGTCTTTTCCCTGCCTTGCGTTTTTCCTGTCTTCTTGTGCTCGCTGACAACGACAGGAAGAGGAAAACGGAGAAACCGGCTTGGGGGCACATGATGGGCAGGGAAATACTTCTTGAACACTTATGCGATTAGCAGAAAGTCAAATAGGCTTCGATTTTTGCCTTAAGAACTGTTTGGGCTGCCTGTAATCGAGGAAAGATTAACTGCAAAGTATGCATTAAAATGTGAAAGACCGAAATATAAAACCACAAGAAGACTTATTAAAAGAAACATTGTTTTCCTTGCGGTTTCTCCTGTATTTCACTGGCTGGAGACGCTGTGTCCGGGCTCAGCGGTTATATAAGAAAAGACACAGGCGCGGTTCATGGTTCTGCGCTCCCCGTGTGGAATGCGCGTCTCTTCTCTCCATTAATACCTTCATACACTCCTCTCAAACCACAGCACATTCCCGGAATATTTCGGTTTTACCTATTTCACAGGTAGTGGGTCTTTCTTTCCGAGATCACAGGTAGAAACAATAAACACGCTGAAAACAGGAAGGTATTCGTGATCGTAGGCGAAGATGTGCAAGAATAAATTTCCTAAAATCCAATAAGGTCCAGTCACGTTCAGGTACTATTCTGATGTAGATGGATATTTTTGGCACAGCTGTTACAACAAACAGGCAAATAAACTTTTTTTATTATTCCATTCCAGCTGTAGTTTTGAAAATGTTTTTTTTTCATTCATTAAATAATACAAAACACAAACCCACCATAAACGTCTGACCATTGATATTCCTGAATTATAAGCTCGTACACACGTACCGCGAATTTCGTGCAAGAGTCACAGCTGGTAGGCAGTTCAACGAATATGATGCCTTTCAGGGGCCAGGTATTAGACACACGTTATCGTGCGGAGCTGATTCTTCGTCTACCGCAATCTTTGCCTCGGACCACCCCTCTTGGCACATTAGCACTTTAATTTTCGATTTTCTGTATAGAACACTGAATATCTTGAGGAAGTCTGTCAAGCAAAGACTGCTGGATAATTGAGGTGCAAAAGTTGGTTCAAAATCAACATCCTCTGCTATTGCCGTTGATTCTTTGAGAGTTTCTTCAAGTTCTTCATCTGACCTTTAATATCGAGGGATATTGAGCATAATACCGTACTATTTGTAGCTTTCTTTTGATCGCCCGTTTTATTAAAATGCCAGCCTCTTTTACAATTATTTAGATGTTTGGCAAGGTGTAATAGCCCCCCTCGCATCCTCAGCTAAAATATTTTAAAAGTACAACAAAATTACATTATATTGAACAGCATTTATGTTAACATTTATATTCAAATTAAAGTAAATATATGAAAATATTAAAATACAACTTCGGCGATCTGTCGTTTTTGCTTGTCAAGTTCTCAAACAATTTTGCGTTGTATTTTAAATTACTTTAGCTGAAGATGCAACGGGAGCATAAGTGAATTCTCCCGCCACCCACTGGAACATATAATTCCATGGGTGAATACTAACTGCTTGGAAGTTGCCAATGTCGGTAATTATTGGAAATTCCCGGTAATGTTGACTCTGGTACACAATTGTTTACTCCTGCAAATATCAAAATAGTTCAGGTTTTGCGGAACAATTAATTTTTTACGGTGATGATGTTTACTATAGGAAGAAGTGCGTCCCTTGGTGGGATCAAAAAACCCACCTTGGGGTTAATAGCCGAACACGCTAACCGATTACACCACAGAAATGCTTACACCTTGCTTTTTTTTCATTTACATACTTTTGGTGAACAAAAAAATTCGCTCGCTTTTCATCTTTCGCAAGCTATATGATTTACAAAAAAAAACAAGTTGTTCTGCAAAGGAAATGAATAAACGCATTAAACCAAATCAAGACCTCTTTGAGTGTCCCAAATTACATGTTCTGTAAAACAAGACAGGAAAAAAGGTACCGCTGGAATTCGGATCCAGGATTTCCTCTTTATGAAACAGGTGTTTTAATTAGCTTTACCACAGCACCGGCAGAACACTATTCTTATACACGTGGGTACCCACCCTCAAACCTTTGTTCTCTCGCTACTTTACCTTTGCCTACTGCCCTGTCTCTCTCACACCTGAAGAAGGGTCCACGGGCGAAACGTTGTGTTCTCTTTCTTCTTTTTTTCAGCATGGAATAAACCTATTACCTATTCTTATACAGCCGCTTGGACACACCGCTCTGAGACATCTGAGGTCGATGTGCGCTGAGCCTGGTCGCCGAGAAAAATCATGCCCAGGGATGGCTTATGTGGCTGAGTGGTTAAGGCGATGGATTGCTAATCCATTGTGTTCTGCACGCGTGGGTTCGAATCCTGTCCTCGTTGGTTTATGTCTTCGACTTGTGATCTGTTTCTAATATATATTTAGTATATCTTCTCGTGTCTGTGGCTGTTATCCTACAATAACGGTGGTGAAATAGCAGGAATGTGCGGAAAGAATCGGAGATAGAACAGAAGACTCATCTAGTCGATAGTAAGGTTGTGTAGGACCGCACACACTACGATGTCAGTGTTGAGTAGCGTGGTTTAAAAGCTTCTTCACGAACCACGAAGGAGTAGAAACCTAAAGTCTTCTGATCCGTAATCAGACACGTTATCCATTGTGCCATTGGCGTTTGCATCGCGTTCCCATACAGCACCACATTCAGTTCAGAGCCGCTACACCGGGGTAAAGTTAGCTCGAAGTTCGAAAACGATTTTGGCACGCCTGTAGCGCTTTCACGAAACCTCTTAGAGTTGCGAGAATGCTTGTTTTGTGTATAAAATACATTGTGGATGCTTTCTCAGCCTTTATTTTTTCGTTTTTATGACATTTTTTTGACCAAGCACGAATATTTTTTTGTCCATATCTCCGCCATGGAAGCACAGAACGCCTTCAAATCAAATGCATTTTAAAGACCACGACTTGTGGATATTTCCACAGCCTTTACATCAGACTATCAGTGAGCTAATTATCTTTTTTTAAACCTCCGGTTTTTCATCGATGCGTAATTACGCACGAACTGGAACCCGGGGGACCGCTGTGTGCACACGTTCACAACGCGAGAAATACTGTTCAATACGGCTTCATGCGAAAAACCCGTATATGACCATAGGAAGCAGAACAGCGCAGTCTCCAATTACCCAGACTGTAAGCACGGGAATAAAGTTTGTTTGATTTCTGAAACCCTTCCTTTACGTCCTGTTTTCATTCAGGTAAGGGTCAACTATATTCACAATACTACTGACAGCAGGAAGATTAAAATATTTTTTACTCAGCGGCTTATTAAAAACATCTCCCATGATGTTCATACCGACTTTTTACACAGAACTCTGACACAGCTTTGTGTTCTGAATCTCTTTTTCTCGTGCTTTTATTTAATGTGGCACAATGCACTGGGATAGGGGTATTCTGTTCACAAACCAATAGCATTTAAACCACAGTACCCACAATGCTGCAAGTAAGTGTTTTGCACACTAAGCAGGTCCTCTGACTTTTCCCAGGTTTGTTTTGGGTTGTGGAACCTTTATTTTTTTATGATTTTCTGAAGATAACACCATAGGTAATACAGTGCGATAGGTGGGTCGTCTTCATGGCTCAATAGCAGTTCAAATACAACAGCCACACTGCTGAAACCAAGTGTTTTACACACCAGACTGCCCCCCGAACCTTATACAACCTTGCTGTGGCTGTGGCCCCTTTCTTTATTTTGTAATGATTTTCTGAAGATTACACTACAGGTAATACACTGGGATAGGGGGGTGCTATTCATGAGTCAAAAGCTTCATCACAACATCTGAAAATTTTAGATTTTACATTCTTTTTATTTCCCATGTTTCGGTTTAGGTTTTTCCTAATTTCACATTTTAAATGAGCTATATCTGTAATCGCAATGAAGGTGTGGTATGCAGTCTTGATGATGTGACTGTGTAACCATCAGGCACGAAGGGGAGAAAAACAAAAAACTCCAAAGGAGAAAAAAAATCTCTGGGGGTCCAAGGCCTCATGGTTGACCTCTCCTCCAGGTCCTGGTTGTGTATGACAAGTAGTTACTAGAAACAGTTCACATGCACAACCATGCAGATTGACACGGTGAATTCTATTTCATATATTATGTCAGGCTAGATGTTAATGTTGAGTGTTTCCCATCCACTGGGTTGAGCAGTACAGGATCTTGAGTTTTGTAGGCTGGGTTCCTTGCTTCAGAAATCCAGGAGGATCCCTTGTCATGGGGGACGGAGCTCAATATCAACCAAAGGCACCGAAGAGAGAACAGTGGCAGGCATGGTGTGGAGAAAAAAAAATGGGATAGACACAGAAAAAAACAATTGCAACGTGGTTGTCTACTTACCCACTTGATATCTATGTTTCTGCACCTCCTAAAGAATTAGATCACTCGGGATAAAGAAGACTACAGAGACGATGTAGAAGACTACAGCATTGTTAAATATGCTTGTAGGTATGGGGCATCCTTAAAAAGGTCTGACATATCTTTCCACAATTTAGGGGCTGTGTGCCTAAATGCTCTGCTACCTGCTTTCTATTGTTAACGTAGTCTGTTCATTCATCTAGACAGCATCCTACAACTACCTTAACCTTACTGTAAGAAAAGTATCACTTTGGTGTCTAGGCTGTTCTTTTTGATGAGTCCACTCCTGGAGATGTACATGGTACAATATTGAAAGCCAGTGGGGTTCGGACTTCGATGATGCGATTGTGTTTTATTGTTCCGGTTAGAATCCTTTTAGCACTGTGCCCTGTCTGAAGGTAGATAGGGTACTGTTTTGGAAACCTAATAATAAGGAATCACCCTAGATACACTTCTTTTTGATAGAAGCCAGTTTTCTTCGATCTTTCTCACAACGGAGTGGAATTTCTTGATTAATCTATCTTTCTAGGATGGATACAATTTTATCTGGAAATCTTTCACATAAATCATGTCATGGTGACATACTGTCGATTTACATTTCTTTGCACTACTACAGTGATGTTAACAGTGTGTAGTGATCATATTTAAAAGGGACTGTGTTGTGTTATGATTAACTTTTTTACTGTTTTCATACAGACTTTGTTTGGTTTCTGGCAATAGATAACAAATGGTTTCTAGTGATTTTGTGTTCTAGTGTTTTTCATTATTTCTTGGCAAAGTGTACGAAAGTTTACTCTTACCCAAGATAAATTTTGGGGGGGGATATTGAGACTTGTACTTACGTGTCTTTTGGAGGTGAATTCTGCTGAGAACACGTTGACAGTCTTGTTGAGTTTCCAACATGTCTATTATGTAATTCTTGGGAGTAGGGGGTGGATGCTCACTCATCAACAGTACCTGAAATATAAAACCGTAAGAAGGGTTACGAACTGCAAAGGATCCAAGGAGTATAAATGGGTCACAGATATAGATCTAGGTATTTGCACAATTTGCCAGATCTCTCTTAATCAAACTCCTTTTTTCTTACTTTGTGTTTTTACAGCAAGACATTATATTGTTTCTGTGCTAAGTGGCAAGCTCTTTTAGGTGTTCATGGTCATGTCTTTGTTTCTATATTATTGGAAAGAAACCTAGTAAGTGATTTGATGCATCCATGTCTAATCATTAATCTGACACAGTAATTCTATCTTTGAGATGCCTGTTTAATGTAATAAATTGCACAGATTATCAGTAATCTTTTAAGTGTGCCTTCTTTGGTGTGTTTTTTGAAAAGTTATCTCTAATTTATAGAACCATTAATGCCAGAAGACAAGCCTGCAATCCAAACTTCTTAAAAATAACAAACAATTATAACGTCCACTGAAATATGTCATCCTATGTTTCTGCTGAATCTAAAACTACATGTCCTGCTTAAAAAACCCTTTCATAGTGATAGTTTGCATGCAGAGCATACTCACCAAACTGGGGTTGGCAAAATGTACTGTACATATCCATGTTACTTCATTCTTTGCGCTTTCATACTCTTCTTTTGAGATGCACAATTCATGGAACCAGTTTTCACAACTGTCACACTGAATCTACACGGACAGTAAACCTTATATCAGTTCAGCTATCACATTTCACTGGCATGTTTTGTTATTATGTGCGTACATTACACATACAGATAGAGATGATGTTCACTTACCCAGTTTGTCTGCCGCACCGGTGTTTCTCCACACATCAGGCACATGTCCTGGAGAGGAGCTATAATAAACATGCCAAATAGACTGATTTTTCAAATGTTATCTACAGATCATTGTTGCATAATTGAAGACAGTTTGATAGAGACCTTTTCGTATGCACTTTCCTGATTAGGTGTTCTACTGCTTCTTGTCATGTCTCAGAATACTCCTGTCAACACCTGTTACCCTTTTTTGCGTCAGCGTGTGTTGCTATGATTTTAAGGGGGCACATGATAACACAGGTATGTTCAACCAGCTTGGGCAATTTAGACCCACACTTTTCCCAGACAATGGTTGTGTCAACCACGACGAAGGCCAAAGTGTCATTGAATTTTAACTGTTTGTAATGTGATTTAATTAACTTTTCATCACTGTGTTATATAGTACAAAAAGAATACCCAAATGAGTTCTGCATATAAATAAATTGAGAATCTTTTTTCATTCAGACTTGTTACACAGACAGAACATGCTTCAGGAAAACAATATATACCAATAAACGTAGGCAATGAGGATCAAATGGTACAATACCTGAAGCTTCAAGAATTCTGATTGACAGGTCTTCCCGCAGCTTTCTTATTTCTTTGGCGCTGCTGTTCATCTCGATGTATGTTGGAATATCCAGGAAATTGTTCACGATGTCTGCGCCCATCTAACAGACGAAGGTTTGTCACAATTATTATTTCCCTAAAAATCTCTCATACAATAGTTTTGAGACAGTCCAAAATTTCTGCATGGAAAGGTTATGCTGATCTGCATCACAAAGACCCCGCAGCTTGAGGCATCTGCTTGCTTGGTGTGACCAATCACGCTTGGGTGCCAGATGATATTCAACCAGTCTTCTTTTCCTAGGACATTCCTTCGCATCTTAAAAAAGTCCTTGTGAATCAAAACAATAGGTTATTGATAAATGAGGAAATATTTGTCATGCTGAATTTGAACCTGAAATGTATGTGTGCCCCTGCAGAATTTCAATGCTTGATTTCTAACCTGAACCTTTTTGCTGCTGCAGTGGAGTCTGCCATCTCGTCACTCCCCATAGGGTCGACCACAAAGACTTTCTGGGATGGAGCATACAGATACTGCAAGAAACAAATGGCCCATCATCAGACATGAAGTTGCATTTAATGTGGGGCCAGACACACAGACAGTTTCAGGAGTTTTATGTTGTGAAAACAAAGGTTTTTAATATTTGAATATTTTATATATATAATATTTATATATTATTTAACATTTAATATTTTGCAAACCTTGGCAAAGACAGTCAGGAAATGACCTAACAGTACTTTTTTTCCTACATGACACTTTGACCTGCTTGGTTGTCTGTTCATGACACAGCAGTATTCACAATAATAATTTAGGAAAAGTGCACTGTCACCATTGCCTTGGACACTCACTATCCATGTCCACCTTTTTTAACAGGAGAGGAACACATACATTGTGACTTTGTAATTTTTTTAGATGCAACAAGGATAATCACTTGAACTGTAATGGTTCCAAGTGTAATTATAAACCTACGCTGTTTTGGATTACCTGCACCACACTTACCAATAATTTCCAGTGGACACCAGTGTTAAAAAAGCTAATAATGGCTTCATAGTTTTCAAAGTTGACCTGTAATGAAAAGAATGACAAGATTAGTACAACAGGCTGCCTCACAGGGATGGTGTGCTAACTTTGAATTTTGATTTCTGACTATAAAGGTAGTTTCTTTAGGCAGCACCATGGGCACAGTTGTGACCTGTTTTGATTGCTTGTAGCTCTCCTTGTTTCTCTATTGATAAAACAATCATCAGTTAGTGAAAAACCATGTTTGCCCCTCACTAATGTAATCCATCAACATTTGTGTTTGATGTCCTTACCTTGGACAAACGTTGTCCAGCCATGCGCTCATTATTCCCACTCATGATTACACCAGTTGTGTAGTGGTTCATTAGGAAAACCTTCTTCCCCAAGTCCATGGATTCTTTCGCTACTTGAAAGTAACACTCAATGGTCTTATGGAAAAAGCAAACACAATTGAAGAAGATGTGATTTCACCCACTCACACACATTTGATTACACAAAAGCTCAGAAACCTTAACAAATGCATGCAATCAAACACTTTCATCTTACCTCGCCTATGAGCCACTCATCTGGTTTCAGAGACACAAACTCCGAGTGTCTGAGAATATATGTGTCTGCACTGTGCATGGATGGCAAAACTGCAACCACTAATTCACTCGGATTGATGTTCCAAAGGGCGTGAACCTAAAAAAGATTTACCAAGCCAAAAGCATACACAAGAGATCACTGGAGCTAACATAATGAAAATTGAGATTACACACCACTGTCAACAAGTATAACAAGTTAGAGAGAAACAACAAAGAACACCTACAGTAGTAGAAGATGACATTCATAAGCTCTGAAAAAGAAGTGAATGTCCACACAGAGAAATATTTGAAATACAAATCCTACCTTCTTTCTGAAATCTGTTTTCTCTTTTATAAGTTTTGAGATGGGGCGTGCATCACAGTGTGGTGTGATCTCTTCAGTCGTGCCCACGGCAGCTTGTTTTGGTGACACTTTCCCTTCTTCTTTGTGCTGCCATTCTTTACATTCTGTGGTTCCTGCTTTCCCCTGCTGTACTTGCAGGCCGTTGCTGTCATCTGGCGATTTTTTACTTGTTTCAATATTTCTATTGCTAACTTTTTTTCCTGTTTTCTCATTTTTGAGGGGATTGGAATTTTCTGTGGTGCGCTGTAGAATTATTTTTTTGTTTCTTTGCCTACACCTGGTGCTCTCTTTGCCCATTGTTCCTGTGCATGTTCATGACGTGTCTTAGTAGTGATCAATGGTGCCGTCAAAACCTTTTTGGGGAGAGCATTTTGGATTATATGTTCTCTGTACCGGCCTTGGAGGGATTGTCTCATTATCGTAATAAACTCTGCTGGCCTCAGTTTCCTCCTGTGCTGAAGTATTGAATGCTTGACAATGCCAAACCAGGTCTCAGCATGACAATTAGTGGCTCTTGTTTGTGCTACCTCTGACATTGATATGTCTTTTTTGCTGTCTGAATCTTGCCAGGTCACCCAACAAAATTCCACTTCACAGTGGAAATAGTGCCATGTATCTTTGCAACAGAAATCTAATTATGTCTTCACAGAAGTAGGGGTTCACATTGTGTTGTGTCCCATAGTCATCATGTCCTTGAGCTGATATGCTGTCTTCATAAATACCTTTGAACTCCACAGCGAAAGGAGAGCGGCCCAGGCTGCCTCTCATTTTTGGGTACAGTACCTCATCTGTGTCTTTGACTTCTGCTTCCTTTTCCATCTGGTCTGGTATCGTTGTTTTAGAAATGTAAGCATTAAGGAGGCAGACACTAGATTGGACTTCAGTTGTGAACCTCCTGCTTGAGAGTACAATGCACATGTGTTTTAAAACATTTTGGTGACACTCAAAGTTGTGCTGTTTTGCAGGATGGCAAAGGAAAATGTTGCAAAGTCTCGCAGTCCTTTGTCTGTTGTTTTTTTCCTAATTGCTTGAGAGACGGCCTTTATGACATGGGCAGAGCAAAGGTACAAAACAGTGAACATCTGAAGTTTTGTGTACTTAAGTTTGCCTTGGCAGACTTTCATTGCACGATTTAAGTATGCATGGATGGTGTCCCCATTGAAGGCAAAAAAAACACTGTGAATCAGGGCCCAGCTGTAGTCAGTTTCTACATGCTGCACTCTCTTGGTAGTACATGTTGAGATGTCAAACATGAATTTCCGGAGCCAATGTTCTATATTGACTACGGTGTGGTCATTTGTCAACATTTCAGACAATGGTAATGGAGGCTTTCTTTTTCCACCTCCAGGTAATGTAAGACTGTAGTACAGAATTCTTTTGTTCTCCGATGGAATTTTTCTGACTACCCCTCCTGTCGCATCCAGGTAAAGGCTGACTTTCTCCTTCATCTTTAGATGGGCAATAAGAATTTGCATACTCTGTTCTGTGTAAAAATAGGCAACAAATGTGTCTAACTGCAAAATCTGTACATATCCTGGAAAATGGACAGTGTCAAAGTCGCATGCTTTCATTAATGTTTGTGTCATATGTAATTCAATCACTGGATCATACTGAAGGCGCTTACTGTTCCTGAACTCTGATAAGATGACTTTCAGGACAATCCATGTTAGTGGCTTAGATAAATTGCCTGCTGCAATTTCAGCAAGCGGAGTTCTGCTCAGCTGCCTGTAGTACACATTGCTGATTCCTTTTGTGAGGGCACGGGCAATCTTTCAACGATAAGGCTGACGTGCCTGTCGAAATTTTGTTTCCCTTTCACTGTGTTGTATTTGCCCTACTCGTACAACATCAATTGTGATGTCATCATTGCCCATTGGTTTGTGTCTTGTTGTCATTATGTATTTTACATTACAGGAACTGAAGGTACTGAAGGTAGGAACTGAAAGTACAGACTGCTTTAATCATCAGAAAGTTTTTTTTCTGCTGTTCTCTTTCCTGATGTATTGGTATTTGAAGGCTATTGGGCAGCAAGGATTTATCTTCCTGAACTCCTGAAGTTTTAGGCACAGACATAATCTTTCTTAATCCCCTTTTATCCTGAGGTGACATCCCAGGCAAGCTTGCCCCCTGGGAATATTCACTGTGCTCTTCAGGCTTTTTTTCTGATTCTACACAGATTTTTTCTCCTTCAAACATGTCACCACTGTCTGTGCTGCCGTGTGCAGCCCATGCATCTTCTGTATCTTCTGATGGACTTCTGAGCTTTGTGTTGCCTTTCAAACTATGTCCCTCACTTTGACTTGAAATATTGACTACAGATTGTGTACTGTCATCTGGTTTGGAATCCTTACCAATACTCACCTCCTTCTGCGCCCTAAGCACTTGGATTCTTACTTTTTTTCTATCTTCATGCCAAATCACTGAGAACCATTTCCTGTTGCTGGAACAATCCTCTCCAAGGACTCTGTTTGACAGTGTTGACCACATATTGTCGTGCCACCTATTTTTTTTTTCTATCTTAGAAAACTTCAGAAATTCTTTGATCTCATTCCCTACTCCACCAGCCCTTGACCACAGGTCTGGCCTCCTACTCCTCTGTCCTCTTTTAACATGTGGCATTGCCAACAATCTGAAAAATAGGGAACACATCTGAATGAAGTGGAAACATAATTGAAATTCAACTCCCAATGGCTGTTAATAGTGTAGGAGTGCAACAGATGTACAAGTCCATTAAATGTTTTTATTTCTGTGTTTAATTTTTGAGGGACCCTATATTTTGATATATCATCAATCACAAAACAGCATTCTGTCAATGTCACGACCACCAGCCAGGGGAGATCAACTCACAAAAGAGCTAACCAGTACCAGCAGCGGGTTAATAATAACATGTGTTAATCCACCAGCACATGCTCTACTGTGCAGCAAGCAGCACTGTTTTAACCATTGTAGCGGCAATGCTTGTTAATAAGACAGAATTAAGCGTTGCTGTGCTTTCCTAAATGAGGCCCCATCTCACCCTCCATCTCTGTGGTGCAGCCACAGAGAAAGTATTCATGCAGGCTGATTAAGATGTTTTCTTTTGATAAGGGACAGCTCCCAGACGGGGATGCACTTAGCTAGGTCTAACCTCACCCAAGGAGAAAATCAGGCGCTCCAGTCTCTCCGCAACAGGGATGATATCGTCATCAAACCAGCGGACAAAGGAGGTGCTGTTGTGGTGTGGCGTAAGGATCTATATATCTTTGAAGCCTCTAGACAACTAACTGACACTTCTGCCTACCTCCCTCTCCAACAGGACCCTACCACTGACTACCAAAAGGAAGTGGTATCCACCATTTCTCTTCTTATCAGCAGTAATGAGCTCCCCCAGGAGGCATACCGGCTCATCATGGAACATCCACAGGTATCTCAATTTTACCTCCTCCCCAAAATCCAGAAACCGGACACCCCTGGATGCCCCATCGTATCAGCATGTAACTGTCCAACTACTTACATCTCAGCCTTTCTCGACAGCCTCATGAGACCGCTGGTTGAAGATCTTCCCTCATACATCAAAGACACCAACCACGCACTCCAACTTTTTAATGATTTCCAATTTCAGGGTACCGAATGCTACATTTTTACCATGGACATCACATCTCTGTACACCGTCATTCCCCATAATGACGGCCTTACAGCCCTCAAGCACACGCTGGACAAACGCACAGTACTTGATCCACCCACCCACACCCTGGTACGCCTTGCAGAATTGGTCCTCACACTGAACGCATTCTCTTTCAATAATCTTTTTTACCAACAGGTCAGTGGAGTTGCCATGGGCACCAGAATGGGACCCAGCTATGCCAATATTTTTGTCGGCTGGGTAGAAGAATGCTTCTTCGCTTCCTACACTGGCTATGTCCCTGACCTCTACAAACGATATATTGATGACTGCGTCGGTGCCGCCACATGCTCCAACGATCAGCTTGAGTTCTTCCTGCACCATTTCACCAACTTCCACCCGTCCCTCAAATATATGGTTAACATATCTTCCACTACTCTTCCGTTTCTAGACATCAACTTCTCTATCAACTACCCCCGACTGTCCACTTCAGTTTATTACAAACCCACGGATTCACACAGCTACCTCCTGTACAGCTCATTTCACCCCAACCACACTAAAAACTCTCTCCCTTTTTCACAGTTCCTTAGGTTACGACGATTATGCAGCGACGACATCGACTTCGAGAACCAAGCCCTCGAAATGTACTCATTTTTCATCAACAGAGGATACCCCAGCAGTGTGATTGACAGGGCCCTTGCCCGAGCCAAAAACACCCCCCGGACCATCAACCCGATCAGGAACTCCTGCCGTAACAACCGCATTCCTTTGGTGCTTCCTTACCACCCTAACACACTTCCTATCCCCAGGACCATTAACCACAACTTTTCCATCCTACAGGATGATCCCTCCATTGGGGCCCTCTTTTCTGATCGCCCTATCATTTCATATCGCCGACCACCTAATCTGCGTAACCTCCTTGTTCACAGCTCCCTTGACCGCCCTAAACAACCATCCACACCTGGCACTTTTCCTTGCAACAGAACTCGCTGTATCACCTGCAAGTACACAGCCACCACCACACTCATTCAAGGCCCCTCAGGACAATTCCGGATCACCCAGACAGCATCTTGTACCTCCAGCAACCTTATTTACTGTATCTCTTGCAGTAAATGCCCAGCCATCTACATTGGAGAAACAGGAAGGAGACTCAGAGACCGCTTCAGAGAACACGTCAGGGCTGTGAAGATTAAAGATCTCTCCAAGCCCATTGTTTCTCATTTCACCTCTGACGGCCACGACCACTCTAATCTCTCCGTCTGTGTTCTCAAAGACGGTTTTCCGAACTCATACATCAGAAAGACCACCGAAACTAAAATTATTCTACAGCTAGGATCACACATTCTCCCTTCCCTTAACGACAGACTAATGTTCTTTTAAATTTTCTCCATTCATTGGAAGTTTCATTTCACACCTCTTTGCACCCATTCTGACTTCACACCTCTTGATTGGCCTCTCTTTCTGTCCCCTACTCCCGCCTCTCACTCCTCCTCCCTCCCAACCTTTGTTCTCCCGCTACTTTACCTTTGCCTACTGCCCTGTCTCTCTCACACCTGAAGAAGGCTCCACGGCCGAAACGTTGTGTTCTCTTTCTTCTTTTTTTCAGCATGGAATAAACCTATTACTTGTTCCTTTGCAGCCTACGCATGCTGACGCAGCTACCCACCTGAACTACTGCACTTAGCTAAGCCTGGCTATCATGATCAATGGTCATCCATTGGCGCCTATCTGTCTAGGGAGTGCCAGATGGATATCTGGACTGCATTCCTAAGTGTCAAGAGTAAGTGACTCATATCTCACCTTGATCAACCAATCAGGGACTGGCAGGGCGTGGTAATACCACGTGGGTCTCCAATGCCCGCCAAACTCTCAACCAATCAGCACACATCTGTGTCTTGGTCAAAAAGGGAGAGCAAGCTCAGATCGGGGCTCTCCTTGGCCATTTTCGCGCATCCTCAGAGACAATCACTTGACAACTGCTGTTGTCTGCAAAGGGACTTGGACTTTGTTCTAAGCGTGAGGCCGAGGATCCCGTACGTACTCAGAATTCTACCAACGTGAATGCTCCGCTGGATCAACGGCAGCCTACAGTTGGACCCTCGTCGACAACCTGAATAGCTTATTCAGAAGCAGCGCTGGATTGGGAACGAACCAGCTTCTTCCCGGGCAAAAGAGTGACTTGTGAGGACTCGCGGTCACACTCTGTGCATAGAGACTTTCTACTAGCCAGCCTGACCTCTGGTAGATCCCCTCGGAGCAACGACTGCCCTGCGCACCGCAGTCAGATTCCTCCGCCAGTCCTACTCCGAGCTGCACCTCGACTGGTTGGCCGGTAGCCAGAGGACGCCAGGACAACGCCCATTGGACAACTGCTGGAACAGAGGCTGCAACAGAGCCTGTCAGCTGGTTTGGTGTTCGTGCCGGGAAATTCCAAATCCATACACAGTGGATAAGTAAACCCCATGTTCTACATTGCGTCTCGAGAATTCAATTGTACCTCAACACAAGTTGTTATCAATTTAATTCATGAGTAATGTATTTACTTCCGAGTTTAGAGTAACAGTGGGTAATAACACTGATTAGCGATTTGGTAACCGAACGATATATATTGACATATATTCTCTGTTGTGTATCTCTTTGTGTTTGCATCTCTTCAAAATTATATACCTTGTATATTGATAACCCTCACAGTAAGGTCTGCTGCTCGTATCCAGGCAGACTAGTATATGTTTGGTGCACAATTTATATTAATAAATGTATCTTGTGTATTGAACATGTGTGTGTGCGTTGTTAGTTGTTCTGATGATTGATTTTCTAAAAGCCACAATGAACAACCTCGTGATTACTGCTACAATTAAAAATTGTCTCAGTACACCCATCAAACCTCTACAACACACAATAGTGCTGTTCACCTGGGGGGATGAGCTGACAGACACAACCATTGAACAGCACATTGAGAGAAGAGGGAAGGAGCTCCAGTGTCTGGTGGAGAGGTGTGAGAACAGGTATCATGTTTTCAACAACAAGAACAGGGGCGACCACACTCAGGTCACAGAGCTGCTGGAGAAGATAGAGGACATGTTAATAGAAATGAGTGTCTTTCCTTACATGATGGACAGAAAACTTCTGCAGAAGATAGAGAAGAGGAAGTCGGCCAAGAAAGAAAGGAAGAAAGTGGTCGATGTAGAAGAGGAGGAAGAGAGAGGAGCTGGAAGAGTGCCTGTCAGGAGGAGACACAGTAAACTCTCTCTCTTCTACATCACTGACCCTCTGTACGACACACTGACACACAGCTCTCTCCTACATCACTGACCCTCTCTCTGTATGGCACACTGACACACGGCTCTCTCTCCTACATCACTGACCCTCTCTCTGTACGACACACTGACACACAGCTCTCTCTCCTACATCACTGACCCTCTGTCTGTACGGCACACTGACACACAGCTCTCTCTCCTACATCACTGACCCTCTCTCTCAAGGTCCTGTAGGAATATTAGTGCGAATCACGAGTTCACAACAGGAAGAGAGTTCGCTCGGATTCACTGACTGTCCCTTCTGATCCAGGATGATCCACACTTTCTCTAGCAGTGTGATTAGACTTCGATATGAAGTAAATATTCTAAAATACAGGAAACAGAGGGATCCTGAACACACAGAGGAACCCAGATGTCTGCACACCGCGAGAATCACAGTGAACTCTAAACACAGTGAGCAGCATCTAACCAGATCCATAACGAGCCCATAATCATGATGATGGTGTCAAAACAGCAGTCAGGTCGTCTCAGAAGATCAGACAGCTATATTCAACAGTTTGTAGCACCTGAGATACTGAGACAGACTCACGCCTGTCACTCTGTGATGCCCAGCTCTTTCTTTCAACAGGTCCAGCAGCTGAGGAATATTCACCTGGGGCACCTGAGACTGAGGGCTCACTGTCTGGGATACCTGAGACTGGGGGCTCACTGTCTGTGGGAGATGAGCCTGATGAAGTTAGCAGAACCAAAGTAAGTGTTTGTACCTCCAGGAAAAGTCTTTACCTTTACACCTGTGACATCTCATCTCCCACACTGGAGACACACCTGAGTCTTTACCTCCACACCTGTGACATCTCCTCTCCTACACTGGAGACACACCTGAGTCTTTACCTCCACACCTGTGAGATCTCCTCTCCTACACTGGAGACACACCTGCCTGTATCTTTACCTCCACACCTGTGGCATCTCATCTCCCACACTGGAGATACACCTGAGTCTTTACCTTCACACCTGTGACATCTCCTCTCCCACACTGGAGACGCACCTGAGTCTTTACCTTCACACCTGTGACATCTCAATTCGTTTTCAGGTCCCAGGGAACGTGACTGAATTCAGTCCTGAAATAAAATTTCAGAACAAGAAGGAAACCTACGGGTACCTGATATTTTGGGCTTTTTTGCCATCCTTTGCTTAAAAAGCAAAAATGAGATTAAAACATAGGAAGTCCTGAACATCACTAAAAGGCATAATTTGAGGCCGAAAGACCTTCAGGACAAACAGAATTCCAGAACACACTGCTCGATGTTACATACAGACCCCTTGTTTGTCTCTTTATTTTAAATGTACAGTTTCCTGCCCTCCCAGTGAGGAGCTGCCAGATGTCAGTTCTGCTCACTTGCACGACAGCGGTCTAGGTAAACTCCATTTCCCACAAGGCCACTGGTCTACTTCCTGTGCCACTCCTCCCTCCGATTCGCTAAGCTGCCCGTCAATCATAATGTCATCCCGGTCCAGCCAAGTATCTTGCGGTATCTCAGCAGAAGCGCTCCGTTGCCATGGCAGTGGACTCGCAGTTTATCTGTATGAATAAAAGTCAGCAGAAGGGATTTTCACAGTCACCTCTTTTTCCAGAGACTCGCTCTCCTGCAACCTGACAGCTTCACGGAGAAATGACACTAAAATAGATACATTGCTTCAGTCTCGCCCGTCACTACGGTCTCCTGTGTACTTTCACACCAAACTGAAACTTTAACACTCGGAGCACTCATATCACGTAACATTAGTCCTTAAAACAATAAGGAGAGGAATTCAGTAGCTTCTTCTTAGATAAGGATAAACATGCCAAGTTATTGAATATTCAGTTTTCTCACCAAGTCTTATTGTTAACAAAACACAATGGCCAGTTACCTGACGATAATTGTTGTCATTAGACAGGAAGGAGAGGTTGTCTCTCTTAGACTGCAGTATGGAAGTGTGGAACCTCTATATTTCTGTGTCTCCAGTGTCAGTGCTGTGTCTTTGTCACACAGTCCTGCCCCAGTTCTCTCTTTGTGTCACTGTACTGCAAGTGTAGAATTTCTTTTTTTGTCTCCAGTGTCAATGCCCTGATGTCTGTGGTGTCCCCTGTCTCTGTGCAGTGTTGACAGTGTGGTGTCCTCTGTCTGTGCAATGTGTTGACAGTGTGCTGTCCTGTGGTGTCCTCTGTCTCTGTGCAGTGTGTTGACAGTGTGCTGTCCTGTTCTGTGCAGGTATCTCTGCCCGTCCGAGGGTCAGTTCTGGTGCCGTGTCACTGGGCTGGTGTTTGTGATGGTGTCGGGGGACGAACTGGAGTATCAGGCCACACAATGGGACATGGCGCTCCTGTCCCCCACTGGCCAGCTTCCTGCAACACCCCTGTTTGACATACACTGCCCCCAGGAGGCACTGACGGAACTGCAGCTACCTCACTGCGGGATCAATGACCGTGAGTCTCAGATGATGTTAACAGTTTCTGCATTGACAGTGAGTACAGCTTCAGCTCAGCTACAGCAGGAGACTCTACCCTCTACCACGGAGTCTGGTGACAGTTTGCCCTCTGTGTAACAGTGTGAATGAAGATGTGAGGTTGATTCTGGGAAATGCTCGACTCATCCCTCTCTCCAGCCTCTTGAATCTGTTCCAATCCATTACTGAACCTCAATCCCAGGGCTTCGTTACTGACCCTTAATTAATCTCAGTTAACTGCTTCATTACTTTAATTCAGTTATTCATGGCCACCGAAGGCCATGTCACATCGTTAACAGAAATAATCAGTGATCTTCAGCCCTAAGTGTCGTGTCATGTCACTAGGTTGAAAGATGAGCTGGAATGGAAGTCAATGAGGAGCAGAGCTGGCTCTTGTGAGCCTCTCCATTCCGGCAGTCCTCTACTGTGGACGTGACTGATTCGTCGAATCACACTGGAGCCAATGTCCTCAGGTTTAATCAAGACAAGCTCCTCCAGCATTGAGTTGATGGTCTCTGGTTTACAAACCCATCTCGCTGACTCGGCACTTGAGGCCTAATAGGCAAAAACTAACCAAGTCGGAACCGAAGGTGGTCCAGCTCCACAAAGGTGCTGCACCCACTGCTCTGAGCCCAAAGTCTTATCGCTGAGAGGGATGAGTCCTTGGAACAAACAGGGAACAGCTGGGGTGGAGTCCTCTGAATCGTGGGGCTCTCCTACTGGACTGGAAGCTGTGAAGATATGAGCAGTCTTACAACAAACAGCCAAAGGAATCATGACTGACTCAGTGTCTTCCTGCAGGCAGGAGTGACTTCCTGTCGGTGGCCCATGTGAGCTGTGGTAATCTTGAGGTGGTGTCACCCCTGGGTTTGACGCAGACCCACGTGAGGGTGTCCATCGCCGGACTGTCCCTGTTGGGCCTTGTGAAGAGCCTGTGGGACTCCAGCATCCTGGGACAGGTGCTGCTGTTCCTGCAGCTGGGGGATGGCATGGACCTGCTACCCAAGTTGAACGTGATGTGCTCCCTAGCGTGTTTCTCTAGCATGACTTCCTGGCGTGTTTCTGTTCCCCCGTCCCCAGCAGTGTCACCCTGTCCTCTCCTCTCCTCCACAGGTCACCGAGCAGCAGGACTGCAGCAGCACCCTCATTAAGACGAGCTCAAGCTGAAACTGACACCGCAGGCGACGTACAGAGTGTCCAGCAGCAGCAAGGAGATTAAGATAATCCAGCCTGAGGTAATGGTTGTCCTGTGATACAGACAGAGATCACCGGCCTTTATGACCCAAACTGCTGAGAGAGCATGAGGAAGAAATTGAAAGATCTACAAAGAGAGAAGCAGGAAAGACTCGGGTCATGAAAGGGTGATCTGAGTATCATCAGTGTCATCAAAGCAATGAAACAGGTGGGTCCATCCAGCAGATACACAGAGAAAGGAAGGGGCCCCAGTACTGACCCGTGAATAACACCAGAGGGGGAGAAGGCCAGAGCCTCACCAGGACACTTGGAAAAAGCAGTTCAAGGGACAAGAAGAGAACCAGCCAAGAGCAGCACCTGAAATACCCAGGACAGGAAGAGGATGTGGCCAGCCATGTCAGAGGTCAAGTAGAATTGGGATAGTGGAGAGAGAAGCAGAAAGCAGAGTCACAGAGTCTGTAGAGGGAGTCCAGCTGACTTCATGCTCAAAAAGGATTTGTCTGTGTGACAGACTGCTAGCTCTTTAACACAGCGTTACTGTTGCTCTTCCAGTCCGAGTGCTTTTACTGCAGTTATGGCCCGAATTTCCACCCTACGTTTGAGGTGTTCCTGGCCCACGGTGCAAGGAATCTGGTTCTCGAGTTGCTGAAAGGCGCCACAAAGGAAGGAGAAAAGAGGGTGTGGAGGAGCTTTGTGCAGCTGCCAGGTAACAGATCTACTGAGAACATGGTGGGTTAGAGGTTAGTATGACCTGCTAGTGAGTGTGACAATCATGCCAGGCAATAGCTGACTTGAGATGCATCTTGTGTGTCCTGTGGGTGAATAGTGTCTTTACGGGAGACTGTGTCCTGTGGGTGTTTTGTTGTTCAGGGTGAACAGTGTCTTTACGGGAGACTGTGTGTCCTGTGGGTGAACAGTGTCTTTACGAGAGACTGTGTCCTGTGGGTGTTGTGCTGATCAGGGTGAACAGTGTCTTTACGAGCGACTGTGTCCTGTGGGTGTTGTGCTGGTCAGGGTGAACAGTGTCTTTACAGGAGACTGTGTGTCCTGTGGGTGTTGTGCTGGTCAGGGTGAACAGTGTCTTTACGAGCGACTGTGTCCTGTGGGTGTTGGGCTGGTCAGGGTGAACAGTGTCTTTACGGGAGACTGTGTGTCCTGTGGGTGCTGTGCTGGTCAGGGTAAACATGTCTCTGTCTCTTTCTCTCTCTGCAGTCCCTGCTGTTCACACCAGGACCCCAAAGACTTCTGCACCTCAGAGTGAGTCCCTCCATCCTCTTTGAGTATCTGGAGCTGGTTCCTTAGCCCTTGTGTAGGAGCAGCCAGTATAAGGGTGTCTGTGTGTTTGTTTCAGGAATCTCGCTCATCAGCAGAGAGGAGTGGGTAGGAGCCTTGAATGAAGTGATCGAGGAGCTGGAAGCAGATGAGTATAAGAAGCTGAAGAACATTCTGCACCAGAAGGGGATGCCCCGGGGTACACTGGGAGACACCGAGAAGCAGGACCTGGCCCACAAGATCGTCTCCCATTTGGGAACGGAGGCGTCTGTTCGCGTCGTTCAGGAGGCCATGGCCAGAATTCCTTGGAACAATGTGGCAATACAGGAATTACTGAAGCCCTTTGTGGAGCAGCTGATAGAGATGGAGCATAAGGACACCCCTGTGTGACTACAGTGTTTCACCATGAGGGAGTCGCTCCTCTCTCGGCTCACAGTGACGCCCCTGAGCCACACAGAGAGAGTGTGAGGAAGAGTTGCCAAGTGCCTTGAAAACGTTTACAGATGAAGGTTTTTCTATTAACTTTAGTCAACTGAATTCCAGCTTTATCATCCTCTGTTGAAAGATAAACATTACCAAGAAAAGGGACAGTACAATAGTGTTACTTTATGTGCTGCATTGAAATGTTGAGATTTAATGTATATATACAGTAATTGGAAGAAACTATTGAGATGTTTTACTGTGTATCAAACAGTATTTGTGTATAACGATCTTTCTCCTCTTTTTATACCTCATCAGTTTAATGGACCAATATTCTTAAGAGACTCATCAGAGAGGTTGGACTCCAGATTCAGGGGCAGTGAGACTCTACACTGGGCACTGTCAGGTGATACAGACCAGCTCAGTGCTGTTAACCCCAGCAGTCTGTAAAGCCTGATAAAGACTCATCAGAGAGGTTGGGCTCCAGAGTCAGGGGCAGTGAGACTCTATACTGGGCACTATCAGGTGATACAGACCAGCTCAGTGCTGTTAACCCCTGGTCTTCTGTCCTTGTGCTCCTCTGACCAGTCCAGACTGGGCTCATAATCATTACACACACTACAGGTTACACATTATTTTGGATATATTTCTACTCAAATAATCTTGTACTTCTACCCAACTGTGGACATTTTACTGGAGTGATTACAGTAAACTACTGTACCAGCTTCCTATAAAGTCTATATAACACTGTACATCCCTGTATTCAGCACTAATTATACAAAGTATGTAAAGGGTTAATTGAAGAAGCTTTCAGAAGCACGGAGTGAAAAGAGAAAAACACACTCGTGTGTAACATTGTTGTGAGTTCAGTGAAGTGTAGTTGCAGTGTGGGGAATTGTCCTGTTCAGTCGTGTGTGTGTTACAGAGTGTGAGACAGTTTTTAAACGGGACAGTGTAACATTACCTGTAATGAGTGTAAAGATGTATGAGCCTGAGAGGAAGATCCGCGATACCAGCTGCAGTTCTTCTGTCCTGTAAGAACCTGTGGAATCGCTCCTATATTTTTACTACCTTTTCAAAAAATAAACCTTTAAAAAGGGATCTCGTGTGGGTTTAATCTCGGCGCGCGCCTCTGACTACAGCCCTCACTGGAAGGGACCTGCGTGACGTCAACACGGCCAGGCTGTGTAGGACTCGCAGTGTAGACGCGCGCAGGAAGTCGCCCAGGGGGTTATGGGAATTTTAGTTCGTAACTAGTAGCTATTGCCTGCTGTGGTGAAGCGTTCAGACAGGGTTACATATAGAGCGAACTACCTGCCTCCATGAACTTATTTAAATCAGCCGTGAGTGAAAACACCAGGCTCATATAACTGCTGTGGGACTGAAGTACCATATAAGGTATTGTAACGCATACGGCCGACAGGCACTGTGTAAGAGCCGGCTTACCAGAGCGGTGACGTCACTGCCCTTCCCTGTAGTAGCAGGACCACAGCCGCTAGGCTGAGGAGTGGTCTCTCTTTAGCTCACCGGGCTGGGTCCCAGTTGAGTGACGCTGGAGTCCTGGGTTTGAGCCCCCGACGGTGTGGGGCTGACCTGATGTGGCAACGGCGCCCGCCTGAACCCCGTTGTGTTACAGTATTAATAAATATTTATATATAAACTACAGGCTCAAAGAAGCTTTGAAAAGCTGGAAGTGATATGAGAAAACAGTTCACACTAATGAAGATCACTCATATTTAATACAGTCTCGATTTAATAAAGGAACAAGTAGCATGTTTATTCCAGGCTGAAAGAAGAAGAAAGAAAACACAACATTTCGGCCGTAGAGCCTTCTTCACATCTGAAACCTGTTACTTGTTTTATCTTGTAAATATATATTTTTTTATTTATTGTTGTTGTCATTCAGTAAAGTGCTTTGAGAAACCACCTTTAAAGGTGCTATATAAAATAAAATAAAGTAGATTATTATTATTATTATTATTATTATTATTACTATTATAAAACACACAAAAACACGACCCGGCGCTTTAATGTCAGCTCTTGCACACTCAGCTGTCTCCTGTCCTCAGCTCGACCTGCAGACCCACACGAATTGGACCTGTCAAACCTGCTGTCGGGCTGCGGCGGGTTTTTACTGAAGCGGAATGAATCCGGATCGTCAGCGGCCCCGTGGTCATGGAAACCGGACTGACCGAACTGCCCTCCCCTGCTGGTCTAATAATAATAATGTAACGCTTACGGCCGACAGGCACTGTGTAAGAGTGATGTCACCGCCCTTCCCTGTGATAGCAGGATTATAGCTACTGGGCTCTCTTTGGCTCACCGGGCTGGGTCCCTCCAGAGTGATGTGGGAGTCCCAGCTTCAAGCTCATGACGGTGGGGGGCAAGGGTGCCTGCCTGAGCCCCTGTTGCGTTACAATAATGATGATGATGCCAGTCGTCTCTCTCACCCATGTCCACTGGTCCGGGGGAGTTTGAGTCTCTCTGAAAGACTGTCTTTCTCTCTGGGAGCGGGCCCGTCTGTGTCCACCCTCCTGTCGACAGCAGGCCGCTCTTTCCCCTCAGGAGAGGAGGAGCTGGAAGAGGAAGATGATGCAGATTCACGGCTTGGAGTTGATTTTATTTTTATTTTATTTGTTTTTTAAGAATCGAACAGCCGGTCCGCCGAAGCAGCGAGATCATTCAATTGTATTATTATTATTATTATTATTATTATTATAACATTTGGATCTGGAAGTCAAACTCTTCACACATCCTCTATCTCTCCGCTTCTCACCTCAGTGTCTCAGACTCAGTGTTTCCTCTTTTAGTTTTAATCACACGCTCTTCGGTGCTTATCAAATACATCTCTATATGTGCTTCAGTATCACTGATTCATGACCCGGTGAAGAAAATAACGCGATTTACCAACACGTACAGGACAATTTGGGAAGATAATAGTTATGCCCTGGTGAGTTAATCATTAACTGAACCCAGTAAATATTTTATCAAGAGCCACTGAGAGGACAAAGTCAATACAGATCCCGGGACACTGTATGTGAGAGTAGAGGTGTGGACCCCGGTGTCCTGACTGCTGGTCAATACAGATCCCGGGACACTGTGTGTGAGAGTAGGGGTGTGGACCCCAGTGTCCTGACTGCTGGTCAGGGTTGTTGCTTAGTTCGGGTTCAGTCTGTACTCCCTAAAGTCCCTCTCCTCGATTACAGGTGGGATGAAGTGGGGTCCTTGACTTTAAAGTGCTTTGGGGATCCTTTGAGATAAACCTTCCAGAACCCCAAACAAGAGAGTTTACTTATGAAAAATAATAAAAAAGTAATTTTATATTCCTAAGTGATTAGATACACCAGAAATGTTCATATCAGGTGGCGCCCAAGTCTTCATTCTGCCCTGGTGATTTAATCATTAACTGAACCCACTAAATATTTTATCAAGAGCCACTGAAAGGAAAAAGTGAGTTTTCTCTTGTTCTAACTGTCAGAGTGTTGGTAAGGGAGTCACTGAGGGTCTCTTCTCTGTCACAGAGCACAGCAGTAGCTGGAGACGTTTCTTCCTGTCTGCTGAGAGTTTGTTCTGTGTGTCAAATACACAGGGTCTGAACTAGGAGAGAGACAGGAGCTGATTTACTTTCACTTTCTCCAGTGAAGATATCTGAGATTGATATTATAATCATTGGCAGAGTGGTGGCTCTGTGGCTAAGGATCTTTGCCTGTGGGTGAAAAGTTGCTGGTTCAAATCTTGCAGTTGGCAGAGGAATCCTACTCTGTTGGGCCCCTGAGCAAGACTCTTAACCTGAACTGCTCCAGGGGCACTGTACAATGGCTGCCCCTGTGCTCTGAATCTGTCTTTTTCACATACCCCAGCTTGCTCTCCATGAGACACACAGACAGGGAGAGAAGCTGGGGTATGTGAAAAAGACAAATTCCTAATACAAGAAATTGTATATGGGCTAATAAAGTTATGTTATAACTCAAGCTGTTTGGAATTCACTAAATATTTTAATAATGTGTTTATTTAAGGTAAATTGATTGATGTAAAACCTGACTGTTTGCTGATGGTATTGGATTTACACTATTAGTATTCATGATGCTCAGACACTCAGATATGATCGTTTCTTGTTTGTTGCTCAGAGACCGTGTTTATTGTACAGTTGATAATACCAGAGAGGAATAAGTACAGATGAACAACTGAGGAATTTATTTGGCCCATAATTAGTAGTGATTCCAGGTTCTCATGCAGCTGTTTCTCCTGTCCTGACTGGAGGAGCTCATCCAGCTGTGTCTGGTGAGAAGCTAGGGTATTGGCCTCAACAACATAGCTGGGCCTCTTTGGCCTCCCACCCCCCTCTGTGTACAGTAGAGCCTCCTGTCCTGACTGGAGGAGCTCGTCCATCTGTGTCTGGAGAGAAGCCAGGGTATCAGCTTCAACAACATGGCTGGGCAGCTTGTTCCCCCCTCCAACCCCTCTCTGTGTACAGTAGAGCCTCCTGTCCTGACTGGAGGAGCTCATCCAGCTGTGTCTGGAGAGAAGCCAGGGTATTGGCTTCAACAACAGGGCTGGGCAGCTTGTTCCCCTCTCCCACGCCCCTCTTTGTACAGTAGAGCCTCCCACTCCTAATTTTTAGTCTTAGTGTTGCTTTGAGATTCAATGTTAATTCTGAGGAACACTGAGGTGTCAATATCTAACTGGTCTTTAATGATGACTAACTGTCACTGAGGATGTTGAATATTTTGTATATATGTGGTTCACTATCTTCACACTGTCAGTGTGGGACACTCCCTTCAGACTAAAGAGACTCAGTTCCTCCAGCTTGTCAGTTTCACTGTTTTTAAACTAACATCATGCTAATTCTTTTCAGTATGAATCACAGTAGATAGTTTTTAAGCGGTTTGAAACTATACAACACAGAGATTTCCCAGCCAGGTGGTTGAGTTCCCAGCCAGGCGGTTGAGTCCTAAACATTTCTTTATGAAATGTGACATTTTAGACTCACTACTGAAGAATCAGGATGGACTGAATGATTTCACAGTTTCTTTACATGTATTTTTAAAATAAGGTGGTATAAAGTTTCATACTGAATACAGGAGTCCCATATGTGTCTGAACTGCTATTGGACACTCAGAGTGTTAGTAGGACTCTCCAGAATTATTGGCACCCTTGGTAAAGATAAGCAAGGAAGGCATTGGAAAAAATGTCTTTGTTGTTTATCAGATGAGAGAAATCTAACTTTTCAGTGAGGTTAAATTATTCTAAGAAAAAAAAATCCTTATGAAAAATAAACGTACTATTGAGAGAACAGTTAAAAAAAATATTTGATATAAATTGTAAGAATGTTGTAAGAATACAGTTTGATTAACATTAACATTAAGAGAACATTTTTGTATACCACAGAGAATACAAAGAAAAATAATTTCAATAATCTGTGATTTTCCTCTCTCACAGGGCAGGGACAATAGAAAAGATACAGAAATGTTTTTGTCGTAAATTTTAAATGGGAAGAAGGGTGAAAATATCTGTGATGAAAACTTTATAATGTAAACAATCTGTGATCTTTTTCTCTGACAGGGGAGGGATGGGCTGATTCCCATGAGGCACCACAGCGTCTCTCAGAGATCAGGATCGTGCTGCTGGGGGAGAGAGGGTCTGGGAAGAGCTCAGCAGGAAACACCATCCTGGGCAGAGAGGAGTTTGACCCTGAGAGAGTAACTGAGGAGTGTGAGAAGAGACAGGGTGAAGTAGCTGGGAGGCAGGTCACTGTGGTCGACACTCCAAGGTGGAGTTCCTCTTTTCCACAGAAAATAAGGACTGATCCACAGCGTGTCAGAGAGGAGGTTGTGCGCAGTGTGTCTCTGTGTCCCCCAGGACCCCACGCTCTCCTCCTGGTCTCTCCTGTGACCTTATCATTCACAGAGAGACACATAAGATTATTGGAGGAACAACTGGAGCTTTTCACTGACAGAGTGTGGAGACACACAATAGTGCTGTTCACCAGGGAGGATGAGCTGACAGACACAACCATTGAACAGCACATTGACAGAAGAGGGAAGGAGCTCCAGTGTCTGGTGGAGAAATGTGGGAACAGGTATCATGTTCTCAACATCAAAAACAGGGGTGACCGAACTCAGGTCACAGAGCTGCTGGAGAAGATAGAGGACGTGGTGGCAGGAAACTATGGGCAGTACTTTACCACTGACATTAACCAACTATACACTGAACTGGAGACATACAGTAGAGAGACAGAGGAGCTGAGACAGAGAGAGGAGGAGAGGCAGAGAGAGACAGAGGAGCAGAGACAGAGGGAGGAGGAGAGACAGACAGAGACAGAGGAGTTGAGACAGAAGTTGGAGGAGAGACAGAGAGAGACAGAGGAGCTGAAACAGAGGTTGGAGGAGAGACAGAGAGAGACAGAGGAGCTGAGACAGAGGGAGGAGGAGACAGAGGAGCTGAGACAGAAGTATGAAAGAAGGGAGAGAGAGAGAGAAGAGGAGCTCAGACAGAGGTTGGAGGAGGAGTGGAGCAGAAGAGAAGAGGAGCTGAAGGAGAAGATGAGAAAGACACTGAAGGAAGAGGAGCTGGAGAAAGAGACAGAGGAGCCCAAACTGCCTGTCAAGAGGAGGAACAGTATAGACCTCAACCCTCCCAGCAGTGAGTGTGATTGATGCTGTATTACTTAGTCACTGATCTTACTGATCATCAAACTGAGATTCAACCATCTTGTTTTCTGTTAGGATTTAAAATAATACAGTGCTCCGCTCTGTACTGCATTACTAACACAGTGGCACACAGATCTATGTCTGTTTAAATCCTCTGTGCTGTAATTGAACTGTTTTCTATCAGGGAGATTAGATTTAATCCATCACACAGCAGCTCAGTCTCTGTAATCTGTTCCTCAAGACTGTCGGACCAACACTCAATCAATCAAGGTTTATTGATCGATGCACGAACAGTACAGCACACAGCCGTGTTGTCGGCATTGAAATCTGCATTGTCAGCATTGAAATCTGCGAGCTTGTTAAAGGCTCGTTAAGAGGGATAGAAGAGTTGGAGGACAGGAATTTATAGGGGTTAACTTTAGGATACAATAAATTACACAATTGCAATTTATTGTACAGATTGTGCGGTACTAACACAAGGATAGGAGGTATTTAGGTATTTAGGTGTCCTGACAGTAGTAGGGTACAGGGTAGGAGGTATTTAGTGCTCTTCGGAGGTGTCCTGAGAGTGCCAGTGCCCCCTGTCAGTTCAAGGAGGTAACTGCAGGTGTCTGCTGTGGTTGGCTGTTCAGCAGTCTTACTGCCTGGGGGAAGAAGCTCTTCCGACACCTGGTGGTCTTGGTCTGTATACTTCAGTACCATTTTCCGGATGGTAATAGAGAGAGCAAGTTGAGGTTTGGGTGACTGGGGTCCCTGAGGATGGACCTGGCCTTCTTGAGGCATCTAACATAGTAGATATCCTCTGTGTTTGGTACTGCGCAGCTGGTAGTGTTCTGAGCCAGTTTCAGCACCCTCTGGAGTACCTTGACAGGTACCTTGAGCTTGTGAGTGGAGCAGTTACCACACCAGGCAGTGGTGCAGCCGGTTAGGATGCTCTCAGTGGTGCAGCTGTAGAAGCTGGTCAGGATGTGTGAAGGCAGGCTGAACTTCTTCAGTCTGGGGAGAAAGAACAGACGCTGTCTTGTCTACGGGGTTGGTGTGGTGGGTCCAGGTCAGATCGCCTATGATGTTGACACCTAGGAATTTGGGTGTGGGTGCGTGGTCTGTTTCTGAAGCCTATTTCTCTCTTCTCATCCTCTGAAGTAAAGACACAGTGGACTCTGACTCTGGGTGTGATTAGTTTCAGAGTGAAATACCAGAAGGATGATTGCACTGGACTGCACACTCTCCTAGAGTGCTGTTCTTCACTGGATTGAAGGGATTACCTTTCCTTCTTCAATTATCTTCATTCCCCTGTAACAGTACAGTACTACAGCATGACTGTTGTTGCTTGAGGACAGTATATAAACACAAATTTTTAAGATGAAACTTGAGTCACTTTGGAAAAAAAGTTCTGACACAAGTTCATACAAAAGAACAAAAGTTCACAAAATCATGAACATCAGGTAAAACTTTGTAGTTACTTGATGTCAAAAACTATAAGTTTCTTTTATAATGACTTTTAAGTTTTGACTCTTGAGCAAACTGAACCCTTCTTATCTGTGGAAAGGTTGGTCTCCTCTCGTGTGTAACCTCCCTGATGCTCCTGTCTCTCCCCCTGTTGCAGTGAGTGAAGGAGACCCTACAGTCGAACCCAGACTCCAGCCCCGCCCCTCTGAGCTGAGACTGGTGCTGCTGGGCAGGACTGGTGCTGGGAAGAGTGCAGCAGGAAACATCATCCTGGGCTCAGAGGAGTTTCCCTCTGAAGCCAGCAGCTCTGCAGTCACTCAGGAGAGCCGGAAGGGGACAGGACAAGTGTCCGGGAGACAGGTGACTGTGGTGGACACTCCAGACTGGCTCCACACCGGACTGTCTCAGGGGGACAGGAGACGGGATGTGGGGCTCTGTGTTAACCTGTCTGCCCCGGGACCCCACGCCTTCCTCCTGGTGACCCCACTGGGCCGATCCTCAGGGGAGGAGAGGAGGACACTGGAGACAGTCCTGGAGATATTTGGGGAGAGGGCCCTGGAACACACCATGGTCCTGCTCACCCACGCTGATGAGCTGGCCAGCAGGACGCTGGAGGAGTCTGTGCACACAGGCAGCACGGAGCTCCAGTGGCTGCTGGAGAAGTGTGGGAACAGGTATCATGCCCTCAACAACAAGGACAGGGGCAGCACTCAGGTCACAGAGCTGCTGGAGAAGATAGAGGAGCTGGTAGCAGGAAACAAGGGCAGCTACTACAGCACTGAGACGTACCAGGAGGCCGAGTCCCAGATCAGACAGAGGCAACTGCAGATCCTGAGGGAGAGGGAGGAGGAGAGACTGAGGGAGAAGCACCAGAAGGAGCTGCAGAACCACCTCCGCAGGATGGAGGAGGAGATCCAGACACGAGAGGAGAAGATCAGAGCGCTGGAGGAGCAGATAGCAGAGCTGGAGGAGAGGCTGAGGGAGGAGAGGGTTGAGGGGAGGAGGAGAGAGCTGGAGGAGGAGCTGAGGAGAGCGAGAGGGGAGAGAGAGAGGCTGCAGAGAGAGATGGAGGAACTGAGAGAGGAGCAGGAGAGGGAGAGGGGAGAGAGAGAGGAGACACACAGGAGGGAGATGGAGGAGCTCAAGCAGCACTATGAGGAAAAGGCCAGAGAGGAGGCAGAGAGACACCTGTACCTGGTGAAGCAGCACCTCAGCACAGGAGCAGTGATACTGGGAGCAGGACTTGGGGCAGCAATAGGGGCCATAGCAGGAGCCCTGAGGGGCCCAACAGGAGCAGCAGCAGGAACAGTGATAGGAGCTGCAGCAGGAGCTCAGATAGGAGCTTTACTTGGAGGAGAAACCAGAGCAATAACACACACAGCCCACAGACACACAAGAGCACACACAGTCTGAGCTGAGAGAGAGCTGAAGACACTGAGACAGGAGCAGGAGAGGGAGAGGAGGAGCTCAGTGTTATTCGAGTGACAGAGAGATACAGACAGACACTGATACAGAGAGGCCATTCCATTTGGTTCACAATTAAGGTGTTTTTCTAGCTGATAGAGTTTCCTGATAAGGAACAACTCCCAAGGCTGAGACACATCAACCACCCTAACAAATGGTCATCTCTGGGGCCTCACTGTTGGAGATTCTAAGGGAGAGTCTTATTCAAAGTTGTTTACAACACTAAGGTCAGAGTGCATGGTTACTCATCATCACCCAATCAGGAACTGGTAGGGCAGGTTAACCCCACGTGGGTCTTGAATGCCCATGAAACTTTCAACCAATGAACAGCCGTAGTTTCTCCAGGGTAAAACAGGCAGCACAGGACTTAGTCAGTGCGCCTCCTGGACATTCTCGACTCAGCACCTCCTGACATCCTCAGACTCAGCCCGGACTACCACGTAACAGCCAGTGTGTCCGAGTGCAGGACTTTCCTTTGTTCTAAGAGTCGAGAACGGAGGTTGCCAGCGTGTAACCAAAGGATCCACCCGAGGTTAGCCCAGCAGCAAGCCTCGTGAACCCACCGTGAAAGCTCACCTGATCAACAAGTGAACTACTGTCGGAACTCTGGACAGCTGAAATCAGCATTTAGAACTAGCGCTACATCAGGATTGAACTGGTCTTCTTCCTGTCTAAAGAGTGTGACCTGCTTGGACACGCAGAAACTCCTGTGCAGAAACTCTGCTAGTAAAGCCAGAACTAACTAGCCGGTCTTCAGAGAGCATCAGCAGGAATCTCTCCCTCCTTCTCCCACACCGCCAGCTGCACCAGCACTGCCTGTCACTGGGCCAGAGGATGCTGATTGGACAGTGACAAGCCTGCCACCACTGTTTGTGTCAGCGGGAGATCTGAATACACACAGATTGGATGAGTATTCGACATTCTGCATTACCGCTCGAGAATTCAATTATTACCTCAACCTGAGTTGATATCAATTTAATTCCTAAGAGTGATGTACTTACTTTTGAGTATCTAGTGTAGAAGTTGTAATCGAAGTTCATTTACGATGAAATACGACGATTAAATGAATGAACATGCTGAACATATGTCCCTCTTGGTATTTGTAACTCTTCGTGATTGAGTATACACCTTTTGTATTCTGCTATCCCTCACCATAAGATCTGTTATGTTTATATGCACATTTTATGTATTAATAAATGTATTTTCGTGTATTAGTACTCGTGTGTGTGCGTTGTTTGAGTTATCCCGCAAGGTTGGATTCTAATACCATCAAAAGAATCATTTTGTGACTTACTGCTACAATTAATAATTGTCCCAGTTAAGCACAAAACCCTACATTTACTGGTGCCTCGTGAGAGGATGCCTACACTACTGACATCCAATTCAAATCTATCAGTGGATAGACCTTTAAATCTTTACTACTGGATCTGGTTTTCTGAAACTGTGACCTTAACATTGAGATTTTACTTTTAAATGCAAACAATGGTATCCGTCTGCCTTTTCACACCATAGCTAGTTTTATAATCGAAAGAGTAGCTAAACTGAAACGATAATTAAATTGAATGGTATAAAACTTAATGCATTTCTTGAATTTTAAAATAAAGAGTGATTCAATTGTGTTTGCACTTGTGCTGTAATAAGAAATAATGTTGAGATATTTTATAAGTGAAAATACTTACATTAATAAATTGTACATTATTTCCCATTCCAGGTGTTACAGTAAATGCTCTGTAACCTGTTCTCTTCGGTTTTAAAGAAGAAATATTCTGTCTAGAAAGCTGCTAATGGTAATAAAAACAATGTTATAATTACTGATATATATTTAGTTCATATATATAGTTGCTAATTATATATATATAATTGTATTATCAGAAATAGCGACAAAATACTGTAAAAAGAGCAAAGGGCTAGAACACAATAAAGCAATGATGAATTTTTATTTTATATATAACACATACAGTTAAATGAAATACATTTGTGAATATAAAATGTATAGTTGCATGTTGTGTAATATTTTGATATTTTGCTATTAAGTTAAATTTGTATTATCTTTAAGTAGTGCAGATGGAATTTAACACCTGAGTTCTTGCAGAGCTGCAACACACAAGTCATTTCACAGACAATTTACTGAAACTGTACACATTCAAATATATTAAATCATCGTCTGCCTTAATTTAAACCCAGAACTCTACACAAAGATTAAATTCTGCATTAACTGTAGTAGTATCCGTAATTGAAAGAATAGCGAGTAGAACATCAGAATTTCGTAAAACTAGCAATATTCTATTATTATTTTGAGCTCTTCTGATTCTTTGTGTATTTGTTTTGTGTCTCTAAAATGACTTTTAGAAAATAGTCACTCTCAGAAAATCAAAATGGAAATAAACAAAGTATGTATTTTAACATATATAAAAGCAATATCTGTCTTATCTACTGTCACTGTTTCATATAATGTGGAGTTTCACCCCGATTCTCTGTTTAATTTTACTTCAATAATTTAAGAGGCTTTACCCAAAAGCACACAGACAGTAATACAGCAAATGTATCCTAAAAATTGGAACACCAACCACCTTTGACACAACCTCTGGAGATCTTTATCCTGACTGCCTGTCTGAAACAGAATCAGTGCCTCCTTCTGACCAAGCTCAGAGGTCAAATAATAGTGGAACACTTACTAGCAAGAGAGAAGATGGACAGGGAGCTCTCCATTGTCATCAGGACAGAGCGTAGCTGAGACCCCTGTCTTCACCCCTGAGCCCACAGGGCAACTGAGCTGCTGCTCCGCACCCCAGACCCCCAGTAACAACACAGCCCCCCGCCCCGCCAATCACACACAGCACTGCCTTTTCAGACTGACAGCAGGAACCTCTCACACAGGCGGAACGGCCAATCACACAGGGCCCTTTCAGTCTTCTCCATATATATCAGAGACACATCACTGTTTCCTGTCCCTGAAGACACTCCCAGCAGTGCGGAGGAGAGGAGAGACAGGAGCAGCTCTGTCTCTCACTGGAGGAAACACAGATACAGATACAGACAGCAGAGCTGCAGGTGCTACAGGGGCAGGAAGAGATCAGAACTAAAAAAATCATCTTTGCAGTTGTAGACAAGTATTATAGATAGATAAGACTTTATTGATCCAGAAGGGAAATCATTGTAAATCAGTATCAAGACAATCAATTCTGTATACATGGTCCTGTGTGTCTTGCTGTCTGTGTTCCCTTGTTTCATTGTGCTGTGGTCACTGTAGTGGACAGTAGATATAATGACAGGGTTTTTTGTTTTTTTGGGGATCTGGAAGTACTGCAAAGGACAGTGGTTTTAATTAATTTATTTCTGGTTTTCTAGTTGCTGTAGTCACTACAGTTGACAGTGACTTTAATGACTGACATCAGAGGGCTGAGACTTGTGTGAGTTCTGGGAGCTGTGGTCACTACAATGGTTAGTGGCTGTAAAGAATATGTGTCTGAGATTCTGGCACTATGGTCACCACAGTGGACAATGGTTTTAAAGACTGAATGCCTTCAGATTAGAGATTTGGATATTTGTTCTGAGAGCTGTGGTCTTTATAGTGGACAATGACTACAATGACGGTAGAATTGTGCTGACCCTATTTCTTCCTGTGGGTTCCTGTGTAATTGGGTTCTGTGGTCACTACAGTGGACAGTGGTTTTAATGGCTGTGTGACACAGGCAGTGTGCAGTGACTAGTGTCCTGAATATGGTCCTGTGTGTCTTGCGGTCAGTGTCAAGCAGTGTCCAGTGACTGGTGTCCTGCAGTGAGTCACAGAGAGGTTGTTGTCCCTCCAGACAGCAGTGTTGTCCTGGTCAGGGACAGTGTGAGGACAGCCTGTCCTCAAGGGGGCAGTGAGGTCACTCAGGTATACAGAGACAAGGTGGACTGAATTAGAACTGCCTTTCCAGTGCCTTTCCAGTGCTATAATCAGAGACCAATAATTTAAATGAAAAAGAAAGAAAAGCCCAGCAGTGACTGTCCCCTCTGTACTGAGCCTGGTGGACAGCATCTTTTCCAGTCCCTCAGACCCTGAGTCTGTCCCTGTGCAGCTCCAGTCTACACAGATGTTCCAGCCCCTCCAGCTGTGGCCCCAGTGTCTCTCTGTGTGGAGCTGGCTGTGTCAGTGAGACTCTATAACAGCACAGTGGAGCTGAACTGATACTAATACCCTGATACACCCCCAGGCTGAACAGAGTGAGACCACCACCTTATTAGTAATAGTGGTAGTAGCAGTAGTGTCAGTGGCAGCAGTATTTGTAGCAGTAACAATACCACTTGCAGCAGTAATTAAATTAGTACTAGTAGCTTTAGTAATGTTATTAGTTAGTAGTAGGAGTAGCAGTAAAATCTTCTTAGTTGCAGTTGTGTCAGTGGCTGCAGTAGTAGTAGCTGTGGTAGCAGTAGTAAAGGTAGAAGCATTAGCAGTAGTAACAGTAGTAGTATTATTCATTATGCTGTATTTTAACTCTACAATATTGCAGAGCTGTGTTGCAGCTTCACTTTAAGAACTACAGCAGCAGGAGCAGAAGAGCAGGACTCTTTTGAAAAACAGCAAAAAAAAGTTTGAAAAACAGCAAAATGAAAAATCAGTCACCCAGTGAGAACACATTTCACCTCCTCCTTATAAGCAGTAGTAACAAGTCAGTGGCAGCAGTAGCAACAGTAACAGTGGTAGCTTTAATAGTATTAGTATTAATAGTAGAAGTAGCAGTATAATACTAGTTGCAGTTTTAGCTGCAGTAGTAGCTGTCATAGTTGTAGTAGCAGTAGGAGCTGTAGTACTAGTAGCAGTATCAGTAATAGTAAGAGCAGCAGTAGTACTTTTTGCAGCTTCACCATAATAACTACAGGAGCATAAGAGCAGGAGTTTAGAAATGTATACAAAAACAACAAAATGATTAATTAGAAACACTCAGTCCTTGTTAATACAGCCGAACAGCTGTGATTTAAGGCATCAAACCCCTGTTTGGCAAGGATGAAAAATGTTAATATCATGACATGACAACATAAATGTCCTTCTGTAAAAGTTGTTTTCAGCAAACCTGCACTTTCTATTCACTCTCCTCCCTGTCTTTAGGAAATGGGCCTCTTTCCACAGAGCTGTACTGGAACTAAAGGTCAGACTCTGCAGTGAGTCTGTGGTTTGTGCTCCTCTGAGCTCTTCCAGCACAGGAAGCCAGGCTGTACTGTGAGGCTGTGGGTGTCAGTGTGATGAGGCAGCTGAGAGCTGAGCTGTACAGAAAGACACACAGGGAGTCCAGTGTTCAGAGCTCCAGTGCTATACAGGGTGACCCTCAGTGTCCTCCATTCCCTACACAGCTCTCTCAGTGTGTTTCTCATGGATGAACAGGAGGGGCCGTTCCTGTCAGAATGGAGGCTGACTCTCAGAGCTCCAGTGTCAGTATGAGGAGAAGCTCCCAGACCTGACTGCTGCCAGAGCCTCTGAGCCTGAGTGGCCATGAGCACTGAGCTCCTCAGCAGCTGAGAAAAGCCTCCTGTCTCCTGTGGTCACAGTGTGGTTGAACACCTGCACTGTCTTCCTGCTCCTTCTCCTCTCTCTCCCCCTTCCTGTCTCTCTCGCTGAGTGTGCTCTTATCTGTCCATCTCTCTCTCCTCTTCTCTCTGGCAGTCTGTGCAGAGTATCTGAAGGGGATGTACCATCACTTGGCAAAGGAAAAAAAATCTCAGAAGCAGAATAAAAAAACACTTCTCAGTCAGATTCACAGCTCAGACTCACACACAGAGCTCTGGGTCCCTCAGTACTTTACCCAAACTCCCCCCTCCTGAACAGACAGAAGCTCATCTCCATACTTTTCTTTATCCCGACAGTCCAGATCCAGAGGACATTCAGACAATCAGTGCTGCTACATGAATAATATCAGACAGAACAGCCTGGACTCAGGTCACATCTCCCCCTTTTCTCCTTCCTCACAGCCTCTTAGAGACACACAAGAGCTCCTGGTTCTCCTCTCTGTGAACTGGGCTCAGGGGTCACTGATCTGGCAGCTGTGGGCTCTGTTCCAGGTCAGAAGCAAGAGGTTTCTATTAACCAGGACCTCCAGGACCTCGTGCCCTTCAGTATTACTGCCCTGATTCATTGTCTGTACTGTAAGTCAGGCTCCAAACATCTGTCAGAAGTGTTTGACTGACAATTGAGCAATAGGTGATTATCTCTTATTATTATTGTTACTTATTTAATTAACAGCAGTATTGCCACTCTAATCAGTGGATTATGATAATCATCAGCAGCAGACCAATGGTCTTGTCTACAATAGTGACCAATAGTGACCAGTTGTCCAGTCTGTAGCTCTGAGCTGTGAGGCTCATATCACACAGAAGACTTGTCTGTGTGTGATTCCTCACAAGCCCTGGGATTCAACTGCTTCCATATGTCTCTCTTCTAGTCTTATAAATATACAGCTAGAGTTTGATAACAGTTATAATTAAATCATCAAACCGGCTGTGGAATTGAGACCTCTGGTGGAAATAAAACCAGGAGACGCGCTTCTACCTCCAGGATCAGGAGTCTGATCCTCCTGGTTTCTATTCTGTGGAGATTTGTGTAAAACGTTCAAAAGCGCTTATTACAGGGACTTGTGCTCTTTCTCTTCTGCTCTACGGGAGTACGCAATACACAAATTAGTCTGTGAAATAAGCTATTTTTTTCTGCTGAATGAATTTCATTACTCGGTTTGTCGCTCTCCTTTTCCAGCTGTTATAAATCGCTTCTGTTAACATCCGTTTTTTTTTGGAGATGTTATATTTGTAAGAAAAGCCACCCGGGCTCCGGACAGGAGTCTCCTCCAGCGGAGACACGCTCTGCTCTGTCAGGAAGAGCGCTGTGACATCACAGACACCAGCCAGAGCGCCGGGATCAGAGAGCGAGACCGCGGGAGGCGCGCGGAGCACACGGAGAAGAGTTATTGATCACTTATCTATCGACAATCAATTTATTCTACTGAAGAACATAAGAATAATCGATTAACTTTACCGATTGGTGAGTACTGATTCTCTTCCCGTTCTTGACCCTGTTTTAAATATCTAGAAAACAGTCAACACAACCTGTATCGATCAGTTACCATAGTGCATTTAGTGTTAATAATGTTCAATCCGAAATTAAAGAATGATTAGTAAAACTGTTATTAAGGAATTGTATCTCAGAGATAGAAAATTACATTCCAAGTTGATAACTTTGTTTTAGTAACAGTTTAAATTCATTTTTCCACTGTTTATAAATCATAAGTATGGTAACCACGGCGACAGACGCCACCTCACTCTGCCCTGCTAGGTGCTTTGCTTCGTCACAAAGAGCAGTGTGACGTCATGGACAGCAACTAATACTAATGCTAGTATATTCATGTTAATGTTAATTAATTAATATTAGTGAGAGTACAATCAGTAGTTTTAAAATTAATTCTTGTGTTCCTGTGAGTCTTAATGGTGATAGTGCTACTGATAGTTTTAATGCTAGTATTCATGTTACAGATGCAGCCATTCAAAATGCGTGCGTTATTTTGCGGCATACCCCGGTGGGCGTGTCGCGGTATCACGCAGTTTCACGCAGTGTGACGTGGTTAATCGCGCGTCATTTGACGCTCTGCCGGAAACTATCCGGCGTCACCTTGTAAAACCGCCAGGGGGAGCTTAACCTCTCATGTACAGCATTTGAGCCTTTAATTTTGAACAGTGTATTACAGCATGTTAATCTTCAGTCATTAAAATGTTGGTATATTTTATGAAAGCAAGATTGCTCAGTTGGACAAAAGTACACAACCTACCTTTATCAGAAATATTTATGCATCAAAGCCTTTACCGAAGATATTACTAATAGTATTAATAATGGATGACTTTGGACAAGCTGTATACTCAAAGTATAATTTCTTTAGCACATTTGTACAAGCACTTGGAATCTGTCCAAGCCATACTTTGTCAGGCATTTTGTTTTACTTCAACGGGCATAAAAACTTCCTTGCTTTTAACAGGGCGTTTCATAATTTCTAACTACGAAAATGATTTAAAATGCGACACCTATCATTCAACTAGAGCTTAAAATATCACAAGGAAAAATACACACCGGTATTCCATTTCTCCCTAAACATTGTAAGCTTCGAAGTCTTTAACTAACGTGATACCGGAGTCAACAAGCATACTTTTAGAATTTGATTAAAAGGGAATATAATATGGAATCGCGTATCTCAAGAAATTAATAACGATATAATTATATTCATGTTGCAAAAGAACTGCAACGGACATAAAAACTCCCTTGCTTTTAACAGAGCGTTCCATAATTTCTAACTACGAAAATGCCAGGTGAAAGGATTTGTAAACATATTTTGTTAAAGCAAGTCAGTTTTTTCTGCAACACATAAAATACATTTTTCCAAGAAAGTTTAGCCTTTGTCACTAATGAAACCACTAAATAAAGACATAAATATAGAAATCTTAAGATTTGTTTTATTTAATGTTGGTAGCAGGATGAACTGTCAGAGTGTATATTTTGCTCGCAAAGTTGCTGCAAGATGTTAACAGTGAAAAAGGTATTTAGAAATGAGTTATTTCAAGATGAAAAAGAAAACATACACGAAACATGGTTTCATTACGACCAGAATCGGTCTTGAGATATTTTTAACTTGATTTACAGTATTTGAGAGGTATGTCTTAACACCGATACTACAGTGCTTAAGTACTGCTCACGTATATGTTTCTAGGTTTATATTATGCATTTCATACGGTCAAATTACTTTTGAGCAACTAATAAGAAGCACGAAACGGTATGCATTTTACTTTCGTTTTGGGGTGGGACCCGTGGATTGATTAGAGATATCAAGTACATACAAGTCATTTTTTAAATGTTGTAGTTCGTCTTGAAAAAATGTTACGAGTACATCATCTATCAACAATCACACAGGTTCTGTTTCCATATTGCGGATTTTGGTTAGGTATTATCAAATCCAGTGGCGCTGTTAGTTTACTGAGTCCCATGTCACATGGTCTGTGATTGAAGCCAGTTAGACCGGTTTAATTCGTCACAGCCAGCACTCTTCAGGTGTGAGGGTCTTCTGCTCAGAATGAACCGCTAAAATGTTTGTGTATATTCTAATGGTAGTGGGGGCAGGGTGTGTGGGAACAGGTTTGGTTGAAATTGCATTAGAGATCTATGTTCTTCACACCTGAAACATTTTCTCTGAAAGCATTTTCTTCGCAGTTTAACCGATCTTGTTACAGCATGTTACAGTTTACTTTTATTAACCATATTAATTTTAAGTGCTTAATGTAAAATATATTTTCATTTCATTGTTCAAATATACATTAAGTCTGACTATCATATAATAAGTTAAATACAAAACTAAAGAAAAAATAGGGTTAAATATAATTCAAAATATTTTGCTAACAATGTTAACTGTTTATGAATAATAAAATGTATTAACTAAGGAGTAGGATGGCACAGTTGTTAGTATGTTTTTTGTTTTGTTTCTTTTTCATAAATACAACAGTAGTACCTGATGTCTCAGTGGCTTTCAAAATTAAATTATGCAATAAATAACCGCATGTAAGACTCTGATGCTTAAAATGTTTAGGGAGAAAGTGGAATACTGGTGTGTATTTTTTCTTTAAACTACCAATACCAGCCATATACAGTCTGTAACGTAGGGATTTCTATACGTCTTTATTTAGTGTTTACATTAGTGACAAAGGCTAAACTTTTAGCTTCAGTAACGTGTACATATCTCCCCTTTTTATAAAACGACATGGTTGAAAACTGTTCCAGAGCCACTGTTGTTTCATCAGTGAAAAGTACATCATGAAATGCCTCTCCCTGTTCAATCCACTGGAAAAAAGAAAAGGAGCATAAAGCTTCTGATGGTCATAAACGATATTCATTTAGGAGCAGCATCAGAGGTATGTTTTTAACTGCACTGCATTGGAGAGAATACCATAGTGTGTTTTTTTTTACTCCCTGGCGGAAACTGGCTTCCAGAAGAATCAGTATGGCTCAGAGATTAAATAAAACTTCACTCGCACCAAACAAATGTATATTTCTAAATATCACAACATGATCGAATTTAAGTCATTTTCATAACAATGAATAGTCACCTATGCATTACAATATAAACATTTATATTGATTTAAATCGCGTTTAAATCACCTTTATTTAAAACCCATAAATAAAGCTGATACTGTTTAGACTTCCAATTATTTAAAACTGTATTAAAGCAGCACGATACACAATGCAACGTAAATCGCTATCTTTGTCTTCTGTGTAATAATGTTCACCTCTCTGTCCAGCAAATTTACAGGTTAAAAACAATACTGTTAGGCTGGGAAAACGATTTTTTTTAAGAAATACAAAATGAGATATAATGATATGTTCCGGCTTAGACATTAACGAAGAGCATAACGCGTGTACTGCATACACTGCAAGTACAACCCCCCTCTCTGCAGGAGTGCTGGCTGCGACGAATTGAACCGGTCTCACGGGTATTTTCAAAGTAGGAGGCGAGATTTCCAGCGAAAGACACTCCCCCCCCCCCTCAAAAACCCAGTAAGTACAGTACTTACTAGTTAAAGGCTAGGCTCCCGACTACGGCGAAAGGAACCCTTCTTTCATTAGAATACAATGAACATATTTTAGCCCTGAATGAATAAATAGCAAACATGGTTTACATAAAAGACATTTTTCCAAGAAAGTTTAGCCTTTGTCACTAATGAAACCACTAAATAAAGACATAAATATAAAAATCTTAAGATTTTTAAAATGTATGACTTTGCTAAAATTTATTTGAAAATAAAAACAATTACAACCGCCAGGGGAGAGAGAGAACAGGGGAGGGATGTTGGTTTTGCATAAGGGGCGGGGCTATGGAAATTAGGTCTGTTTGGGAATGTGTAGTTACATGTTCTGGCTGTTTGTGAATTATCGTTGTTGAGTATGGAGTGTTGAGGTATTGATTTTGTGTAATGCTTTATGTTGAAAATTGAGGTGGATTTTGTTTATGATAAACAGGATAAACTGGGATGGGAGGAAGGTTTGGTTTTGCATAAGGGGCGGGATTATGATAATTGGAGGACTTTGCGAGAGTAAAATGGTTTGATATATTTGATTTTGTATTGTGGTTGTTATCTATGTTTTTGGTTGGTATTATGTTTATATGGTTGTTTTTGTTGGTTGGTTGTTATTATGGTTATTAATAATACGATCTATAGTTGAAATCTGAGCCTAAATTAAAAGAAAAAGCAAGTGATTAGGTTTATGAGCAATCTAATTACTTATTCGTTTAAAACGCTATATAAAATAAAGTTTATTATTAATTTGCTGCACAGAGCGGTGAATATTATTATGCATAAGACAAAGATAACGATCCTGATCAGTTTAGAAATCTGTGTACGCTGTAAGGTTTTTACTTCTTAAACTTTTAAAATACACGTTTTGAATAGAAAGAAATCCTCTTCCTGTTACAGTATGTATAGCAAACTAGCACGTCTTTTTTCTCCAATCAGAGGGGTGTCAGATGGTGTCAGCCAATCACCATTCTGCGTTGGGTAGCAACGGGTGACTGTTCTCAGGCGGAAGATGTAAACAGCTTAATGTTCGTGTTAAATAATTTTTTTAAATTCAATTAAACGGGCACAGTTAAGACATTAAATATACATATACATACTGTATACAGTACAGTTTGCATACGGTAATATGTTACGCGATTAAAAAATAAATAAATAAAACTGGAAGGTTCAGCACCAGCTGGATTCGAGCACACAACCTGCCCGTTGGCAGGCACGCACCTAGACCAGTCGGCTACAGTCAGCTCGCATGAGCAGATAGGCGAAACAGCCCTACACAGCCCTGCCGCAGTACACGGATATAATCATACCATTATTAAATTCTTGAGATACGCGATTCCATATTATATTGTAACGCAACGGGGGCTCAGGCGGGCGCCCTTGCCGCATCTGGTCGGCCCAAAGTATAGGTGGCTCGAACCCGGGACTTCCGCGTCTCTCTGCAGCGACCTAGCCCCGTGAGCTAAAGAGAGATCTCTTTCCAGCCCAGTAGCTGTAGTCCTGCTATCATAGGGAAGGGCGGTGACGTCACCTGCTCTGGTACGCCGGCTCTTACACAGTACCTGACGGCCGTAAGCGTTACACTCTCCCCCGCTTAAATCGCCGTCCCCGGCGAAGGGCTATCCCACCCCGCTTCTGACACCAATGTAACGCAACGGGGGCTCAGGCGGGCGCCCTTGCCGCATCAGGTCGGCCCCATCCCGACTGAGGCTCGAACCCGGGACTTCCGCGTCTCTCTGCAGTGACCTAGCCCCGTGAGCTAAAGAGAGATCTCTTTCCAGCCCAGTAGCTGTAGTCCTGCTATCATAGGGAAGGGCGGTGACGTCACCTGCTCTGGTACGCCGGCTCTTACACAGTACCTGACGGCCGTAAGCGTTACACTATTCCCTTTTAATCAAATTCTAAAAGTATGCTTGTTGACTCCGGTATCACGTTAGTTAAAGACTTCGAAGCTTACAATGTTAAGGGAGAAATGGAATACCGGTGTGTATTTTTTTCTTTAAAGTACCAAGACCAGCTATATACTGTATGTTTATGTTCCAAAATTAATATCGTTTATGGCTTTCACACGCGTTACAGTATGCTCCTATTCTTTTTATGCTCAGCTACTAAGATTTCCCTTCAGTGGTAAAATTCAATATCTACAACGGGCACAGCAAAGACGTTTTTACTGTAAGTCTTTCTACGACAGACCAACGGACCACGAGTGCCCCTGTCGGTCAACCAATCACTTACTGCGGTGCCTCGCGTCATCTTGCGTCATACTGAGCGACGTCACCTGCGGTACGTGTCTGTGACGCACACTTTGAATGGCTGCATCTGTAATATTAGTGATAATTAGAGTTACTGTTAGAGTATTTACACTAGAAGTCATGTTAGTTTCAGTGATAGCATTACTGTTATTATTAGTATTAGTAGTGTAGTTGTAGTTTGTGTCAGTTTGAGTCAGTTTTAGTGGTGATGATGATACTGTAAGTCTTAGTGATAGTTTTACTGTTGTAATATAAGTGGTATTTGTGTTAGTGTTAGTTATAGTGTATTTGTAGTTATGAGTGTATGTGGAGTGTGTATGTGAGTGTGTGGGTGTGTGTCTGTAAGTATTTGTAGTGTCTATTTGAGTCTGTGAATGTGTGTAATTGTGTGTGAGTGTCTGATTGTGTGTATAAATGTGTGTGGTGTCTGTGAGTGTGTGTTGTGTCTATGTGTATGTCTGTGAATGTGTGTCTGTGAGTTACTGTTATTATTAGTAATAGTAGTGTAGAAGTCGTCTGTGTCAGTGTTAGTGATGATGATACCACCTCACATTCTAGCACAGTTCCCAATTAGCCCTTTTCCCCAGCCTAGTTAATGCTGCCTCACAGTCTTCCCTGTGCTCAGTATTTGGGTTTTCCTGGCTAGAGCTACTCCCAGTCTCATTGTTATTTACTACTTGGTTTTTGGCTACTTGACCCTGGTTTGTTCTACGTCTACGTCTCCTGGTTTTTAGCTTTGGTACTTTTGCTCTTGTTCTGGTTTCAACTCTCGGCTTCCTCACAGTTTATGGCTCCGCCTCTGGTTATTTGTACTTTTGCACCGGCTAGTTTTTGGACCTCGGATTGTTCTTTCGACTTTTGGAGTTTGCCCTGGTTTTCTGCATAGGGTCCTCACTACTATTTCCTAACAATCTGGGTAAATAGCAACAAAATATTCTCAGAGGGGCCGGACAACAAATTGTTTGGTGGGAGCTGGAGAGAACCTAGAGCAGGCCCCGGGTAGTAAGCTCAAAATAATCATCTTTCCCAGTACTTGAGAGTCATATTTCCAGCACTTTACTGCGAATTTAATTGATTGATCAACATTTTCCCTAGGAGATGTGAAGCCATTGAGCCTGTAAGGTGCTTCACATTGAACTTGTTGGACTTGGAAAGTGCCAGATAAAAGCCATTTCTCATTTCCAGGCTGTTATTTCATGTAAAGAAGGTGACTTGAAAATTTAACATGTAATCGCCTTAGAGATGTAGTGTGCTCTCACGAGGCACCAGTTCTGTAGGGTTTGGGCATTTACGGGGACAATTATTAATTGTAGCCGTAAATCACAAAATGATTCTTTTGATGGCTTTAGAATCCAACCATGCGGTATAAGTCAAACAACGCACACACACAAGTACTAATACACAAGAATACATTTATTAATACATAAAAAATGTAAACCTAACAGATCTTATCGAGAGGGTAATCAGAATACAAAAGATATATATTCATTCAGTTACAAAGAGTTACACATATCAAGAGGACATACGTTCGGTATATCATTCATTTAGACCGTTTCGTAAATGAACTTGGTTATAACTTCTACATTGGATACTCAAAACAAGTACATAACTCTTAGAAATTAAATTGATATCAACTGGTTGGGATAACAATTGAATTCTCAAGCTGTAATGCATTGAAGTTGAATACTCATCCAATCTCTGGGGATTCAGATCTCCTGCGGGCTCTCTGGCTCCGTGCCAGGCTGTGCTGTGCGGCTTGCGACGGTGCGCTGCTGATGCTCACTGACCGGCTAGTTAGTGTTGGCTTGAACTAGCAAAGTTTGTGCACAGGAGAAAAGATTACTTTGGGTCCCAGCAAGTCAGGAAGAGGACCGGTTCGTTCCTGATGAAGCGCTAGTTCTGAATAGTGATTCAGCTGTCCACAGTTCCGACCTGTTCACAAGGCTTGCTTCTGATGCTAACCTCGGGTGGATCCTCTGGTTACTCTCTGGCAACCTCCGCTCTAGACTCTTAGAACGAAGGAAAGTTCTGGCACTGGGACACACTGGCCTTTCCGTGGTTGTCCGGGCTGAGACTGAGGATGGTCAGGAGGCGCACTGCGAGAATGTCCTGCCCTTGGAAGCCTTTCTGCTCCTGGGTCGTTACGTGTTGGAATTGTCTCACACCCCTGGAATTCTCCTTCCAAGTTCTGTGTTGCCTGTTTTTACCTGGAGGAACTTCTGCTCATTCATTGGCTGAAAGTTTCATGGGCATCAGAGACCCACGAGGGTTACTCTGCCCTACGAGTCCCTGATTGGTTGATCAAGGTGAGATATGAATCACTTACTCCTGACACTTAGGAATGCAGTCCAGATGTCCATCTGGCACTCCGTAGACAGATAGGCACCAATGGATGACCATTGATCATGATAGCCAGGCTTAGTTAAGTGCATCCCCATTTGGGAGCTGTCCCTTATCAAAAGAAAACATCTTTAAATCAGCCTGCATGAATAGCTTTTCTGTGGCTGCACCACAGAGATGAAGAGAGAGATGGGGCCTCACTGGCAAGGGAGCAGAAAACTTAATTCCTGTATTTTATTAAGCCTCGCCACTATAGATGTTTAATTGACGAATAACAATATACATATTGTAACGCAACGGGATTCTGGTGGGCGCCCTAGCCACATTAGGTCGGCCCCCCACCGTGGGGGGCTTGAACTCAGGACTCCCGTGTTACTCAACAGGGACCCAGCCTGGTGAGCTAAAGAAAGATCTCTTCACAGCCCGGGGGCTGTAGTCCTGCTATCACAGGGAAGGGGCGGTGACATCACCGCTCTGGTAAGCCGGCTCTTACACAGCACCTGTCGGCTGTATGCGTTACAGTATATTAGAATTTCATTCTAGACCAATTATAGTACGGACCACATTTATACATCTAAGGTATGCCTTTAATTGACGTATATTCTACATATTTTGCCCACTGGGGAGCATATTTTGCACAAAACTAACTATATATTTATACGGTCCAAAGGCAGGTCAGGGCAGAGTCCGGGAGTCCATCAACAAGTAATCTATCCTGGGACGCGACAAGGTTAAAATCCCTGGGAGGGGGAAAACATGAACAGACAAAACATGGAGGTCCAAGGGTGACGGAGCGAGATCCTCAGGAGCTGGACGTAGGGTATCCTGGAGCTAGGTAGGACTCGTGACATCCTTACCCTCATGTTGAGCCCTGAGGACTGGAGGAGCTAGACTTTAAATAACAGTACACATAACAGGGTACAACTGGGGAGCTTAGCAACAATCACAGGACTAATAACGGGAGCAGTGGAGCACCCGCTAGGGGAGGGATGTTGGGCGTGACAATAATAAACTTCAAAAATGTAAACAGAATGATTGTAGGTAGAATGTAGTCGTACCTTAATGATAAAGCATAGTGATATTTCAAAGTTGATGGGAAATTTATTTTTTGACACAGAATCAGATTGAAATAACACGACCGGGATATGTAATATCACTTTAAATCTCTGAAAGTCACAATCAGCTTGACACAAAGTACACAAGGAGTCCTGTCTGCACTAGAGTTCAAAGACCAGTCAGGCAGGCTCATAGTTCCTATTAGCTGTAGACCTGAGAAGAGCTAACCTGCACTAATTAAGACTGTAGACCTGAGGAGTTACTCTGCACCAGTGAGTAAGAAAAATGTTTAAGGGCTTTTTCTGGTTTTGAGTCTCTGTAAGAGGCGAAGCAGACTTGGCTCTTGAATGCAGGAGAGAAATCCAGAGGATTCCTACCCACCCCACCATGCAGTGAATCCTGCTCTGTAGGGGAATGTTGGGCTCTGTGGACACTGTGGACAGAGAGTCAGCACCAGGAATGGCTACTGGTGGATATTTCCCCGTTACTGAAAACTCTGCTGTAGCACCCCCTGGCGTTCACCCATCTGCACACCACACAGTGGTTCCCTTGTCTGCACTGGTGCACCCTGTAGCTGTGGCCGTAGTCAAGGCAGGACACCTGAAGATAAAGAGTGCAGTGCCTCTCTCACCAGCCGTGGCTCAGTGTTTGAGAGGATAGGTATCACTGTTATGGCCTGTTCCTCTTGATCTGCTCGTAGACGGCTGAAGCTGCTCTACCCACCCATACACTGGCCATAGTGCCGACTATAGTTCCTGTGGCGATCCCAGCCTGCACAGTTATAGCGCCCCCGACCAAGAAGGCCCCAGCCACGCCTCCAGCCACACCCCCAGCCACGGTCAGCACAGGTATGGTCACCACACAGCCCACAGTCAGGCCAAACTTGATCTGATAGATCTGCAGGAACTTCTCACTCTTAGTGGCTGTGTACTCGCAGAGCTCCTCAAACTCCCGCTGGCTGACTTTGTCCTTTACATAGTCCAGCAGTTCTGTCTTCTTTACCTCCAACATCTCCCTCATCTTCTTTGGACGTTTCAGCATGTTATTGCTCTACAGAAAATGAGGGGTAAGTACACTTCAGAGTAAAGGATAGCTCCATATATCTTTTGAACATTCCAGTACACCCCAGAAACAAGCAGAAGACTACTCCAGAACACCCTGGACATAAGAGCCTATGCCAGAACACCCCAGACACAAACAGAATGCAAATGTACACAAAGAAACAAGGAGTGTCCATCAGGACACCCCAGAATGAAGCAAGAGGTACCCCAATTAAGCCTGTGAACTCCCACACACATCTATAAACACATCTATATTCACACACAATCATATATTTACCTGCCTATGCAGAAAGCCATCAAATTCCTGCTGCGCCTGCGGGAGAATGAATTCCTTCAGGAACCTCTGACGCTGAGAGCCCAGGATCTCTGAGAGCTCCTGGAAGTCCTGCTGACTGACTTCACCCTGCACATGGGACAGCAGCTCTACCTCCTTCTGTTCTACAGTCCTCCTCATCCCCTGTGTGGGGTTGTGCATGATACTTCTCTAAGGAAACAGAGTGCAAGGTCACTTTAGACTACGCCCTCTGAACTGCTCAGGGCTCCCCAGAAACAAGAAGGAGCCCACCCAAAGACACTCCAGAAACAAGCAGAAGATACCCCAGTGGAGCCCAGTTTCTCAAACACACACACACTCACACCTTCACAGTTTCACACACACTCTCACGCTCTTTCTCTCATACATACAGGTATACACTCACCTGCTCATTCAGAAAGTTGGTGAATTCCTGTTTCTCCCTCATGATGATGAGGTGAGTGTATTCCTTCAGGAATGTCTTACACTCAGATCCCAGGATCTCTGAGAGCTCCTGGAAATCCTGCGGTCTGACTTCACCCTGCACTCGGGCCAGCAGCTCTTCCTCTTTCTGTTTCACACTCCTCCTCATTCCCTGTGTGGGGTCGTGCATGAACCTTCTCTGAAGAAAGGGGGAGCAAGGTCAACAAGCCTAGGAGCTCAAACACCCTAATACAAATTCCATTGTCACGTTCTTTCTCTTTCACACACTGTTACCTGCTTATTCAGAAAGATGGTGAACTCCTGCTTCACCTGCAGGAGAGTGAGCTGGCTGAAGGCCTGGATGAGCTGGAGGAGGAAGCAAAGGGGTTACCGATAGAACTGACATTGATAGAGGTGTTCTGGAATGAAACATACATTTCAAGAAGTAATCTATACTGTCAGGTTGAAGGAACTGAGTCTTTTAAGTCTGAAGGGAGTGTCCCACACCGACAAGCTGAAGGAACTGAGTCTCTGTATTCTGAAGGAACTGAAGACAGGAGCACAGAATAGTTTGAAAAGGTTTACTGGGTCAGCAGGGAAGAGAGGGACACACCTTTGCAAGAGAGGATATTCTGTACTTGCTTGTGAAAATCACTTGTGCCACTTCCTGTGAAGACAAGAACAAGTTCAGTGTGGCTTCACTGGGCAGTGTGGGGTCTCTGCTTCACATTTTTACTGCACTATACTGGTTTTTACCATGATCTTTGAGGTGTTTTACCCTAGTGGTGTATTGATGGCTGTTGACTGGTTCAGTGAATAGTATCTCACCTTGAATTTCTCTGCCAGTGTCTTTCCTGTCACAGTTGACTGTATTGTCTGCAGAACTTGGACAATGTGGTTGATGTACTCTTTCAGGCAGTGCTGAAACGGTTCATTCATTTCTCAGAAAAACACAATGAGAAAACAAATGTAAACAAAAGCTCTTGAAGCTCTATAGTCTTGAATTTAGACTAGACTACTAGGGGATTTGATATTCACAATCCTCACAAATGCTGACATATGCAACCCAGTGGATTTCTTCAAAATTAACAGTAAATACCAACCAGAAACAAATGTAAAAACATGCATTGAAACTGAGAGCAGGAGGCACATCTTTACACAAAGAGTGGTGAGAGTGTGGAACAAGCTATCCAGATTCTCAGATCAATGAGCTACTATCTACTACAGAAGCTGGATTTCCTCCTCTTGTTTGTAACCTGCTTTAAGGCCATTAACAAACTCACAGCACTGCAGCACTTTACCACTGGAAGCTACCTGTAGCTGGTTTGCTGCTCAACACTACCTCACTGTGGTTGACCAGGACAACTGTCAATGGGATTAGGGGAGCTGCTCTGGGAGTGGAGCTGTCCGGTTTTTACCTTGCATGGTTCCCTGTTGACTCCAAAGCAGTCGGTCCCCAGGAAAGGGCATGAGGTGGCAGCATGGCCTCTTCTCCCTGAGGATCCTCAGAACCTGTTTGTTTGTCCCTGACTCCTCCAAGCGCTGAAAGCACAGACAGACATGTCGACAGGAAAGGGGTAGGATCCCATCCCTCTGTGTCTAAAATAATGCAGCTCTCAGCCTGAAGGAACAGGCTCTGGAGGGGGTTTCTTTAGTCTTTAGTCCCAAAATGACAGTCTGAAGGAACTGAGTCTCTTTAGTCTGAGGGGTGTGTCCCACACTGCCAAGCTGGAGGAACAGAGTCTTTTTTTAATCCATAAGGAGTGTCCCACACTGACAGACTGAAGGAACTGCTTCTCTTTAGTCTGTGGCCTGTAGTTGTCTGTATGAGGCACTGTTGTAGCTCCTGACCGGTCTAGAGTATCAGTATCTCTCTGGCTTTCTCAGCACGGGTCAGGGTTATATATATATATAAGGTCCATAGTATTTCTCCTACCTGGATGATTCTCTCCAGATGTCGGAATCCTCCAGACTGTCCAAATTCCCGAGTTTGTGTCCAGTCCCGCACCAGGAAATCAAACCCCTTTATCAGAGATTGAGAAAGATCTCATATCAGCTCACCTCACAAAGTCATGAAATCCTAACGATTTCTATAGATTGAAGAGCCTAACTTGCCGTCCTACAGTACAGCTCAAGTAATAATGTGCATGAGAATGATTGAAATAGATTAAATAGCCAAACCAATATTCTGAGTGAATTATGACAGCTGTTATGATGCCTGCAAATCTGCTTTCTCTCAATTGGACACTGCATGCCTTAGTAAATTGGTACTGCTGAAAACAATGTGTTTATGGCTGCTTTCGACACTGTTAACCATGATATCTTCCTTTCTCATGTTTGCAGAGACTGTGGCTGTGTTTGCAGTTTCTGACACTGCTTCCAATGGTTCAGGTCTTATCTGATGCTGGGGCCTATACTATTCAGAATTTGCCTGTATCTATATGGTCAATTATAAAGATCACATGGTCTGATCTATCATTTCTATGCTGATGATACTTAAATCTACATCCATACTAAGCCTTACACTGAAGTGGCTGTCTCTGCACTAACTGCAGTGCAGTTATACTTTCTAATATAAAACCCTGGGTTACTCTAAATTTCCTTAACTTAAACTACAACAAGACTGAAGTCATGTTGCACCTGTGTAACACTAAGGTAAAGCCAGTGTAGTAGCCCTATCTGTGGATAGCAGTGTGCTGGAATTTCAATCAAAATTGAGGAATTTAGGAGAGATCCTAGCTTGACTTCCTAACCAGGTGCACGTGATCACATTACCCCTGTCCTGGAGTCCTTGCACTGGCTTCCTGTCAGGTTTCTTGTTGACTTCAAAATCCTCTTGCTCACCTATAAGGTTCTGCATGGCCTGGCACCTCAGTAACTGTCTGAACTATTATCACCCTACTCCCCACCTCGCAACCAGTTAAAACAGGCCCTGGTCTGCAGGTGATAAAAGAGATCTGATCTTTTTTTGTGTTCACTGCACTCAAGAGTAAATTTCATACCTGAAAATGCTTCAGGTTAAAGGCTCCTTCACCCTTTTGTGCCACAAGATACAGCAGCTGCAAACAGAGTAAACACAAGCCATCTGTGTGTCAGAGACAGAGAAAGAGAAAGTCATACTGTAGGTTCTGTAGTTTATTGTTTCTGTTTTGGCAACAGTGTAATTTACCACTCATGCCAATAATCCTGAGAAGAATTTGAATCTGTCAGACAGTCTGACAGAGACACAGGCACTCATAAAAAATAAACATGGATACACATATAAAACAAATATACACATATAAAACAAATATACAAATACAATCACATACACAGGCAGACACACATGGGGAAAGATAGGACTGGCCTATTTATATAGCCCTGTGAGGAAAACCAGGCAGCACAGAGCATCACACACAACAGCACCTCGAGTCATGCAGTGCTGTGCTCATGCCACACGTCACCAGCAGGGGGCAAACTCATACCCCAGTCAGAGAGACCCAGCACTGCAATTGCTCCACAGTCCCAGTTGAAGGACCTGTGACACTGAGAGGTTCCCGGCTTTAGCCCCCCACTGCACCACAGCTCCCTTGTGCAGGTGCTGTGTGGCACATCAGGGGATAAGACCGTGGCCGGGTGCTGTACCTCCAGGTATTCCAGGTCTGTTTTCTTCACATCAGCATGAACGTTGAAGATCTGGGAGAGAGGACAGGGGAGACGTCACCTCTCCAGAGCACAGCAAGGTGTACAGAGTCATCAAGGAAGGTGGGACAGGGCCACGCAATTCTCACCATATGTGAGCTGAGAAAGACGCTCAGGGCAGACAGCTTCACACTCAGTTCCGTCTCCCGCAACAAATCCACGGATCCCTCAGTGTCCACCAGGAAGACAGCCAACTGGACAGAGGGGACAAAAACAGAATATTCTGATCAGAGATGCAGTGGTCATCTGTCTCCTCTTCCCTTCCGGTACCAACACAGAGCTGACAGAGCTTTACACAAAGGGTGGTGAGAGTGTGGAACAAGCTGCCCAGCCAATGGCTCAATGGCCTACTAACTACTGTACCAATCAGACTGGATGGGAATGACCTCCTCTTATTTGTCTGGTGATTTGATACACCAAAACCTTCCCATTCCTGAGCAGAGAATGCCACACAGATGCCCTGAGTGTGGACAAGTGGGTAACAGGGGCTGGTGAGGGTCAGTAGAGCTCTCATTCCTACTTATTCAGGATGCCTGCAGGGTCTGTGAAAGACTCTCTGACTTAGTTCAACCTGCACCTGTCTGAGTCATACAGTTGCGCCCCCTACAACAGATGAATTCCCAGCTTGCCCAGCCCTTGCCTTGCCCCCCTGTGTCTCCAGGAACAGAGGCCGGCTCCAGATGAACACACCCTTCGTCATGGTCTCAGTTCCAGGCTGCCACTCGAACCCTCGCAGAGGCTCATCGTCACTCATCCAGATGTCCTGTGTTCACAGGTAAGGGAGCATTCACAACCATGGTCATAAGACGGGACTTTACACAGAGAGTGGTGGGGGTGGGATGTCAGGGCCGTATGACACTGCTTTATACAGAGAGCAGAGGGGGTGGGGTGCTCTCACCATTTTAGACAGTTTGCGCAGGAGGTAGTTGAGGAGGAAAGACTTGCCCTTCCTCCTCTCCCCGACAATGGCCACCACACAGAGTGGAGTCTCCCTCACATCTGAGCGCAGGAAACACTGCCGAAGCACATTCTCTTTCAACAGGAGGGAGCCATCAGGACTGACATGGACCAGCTGAATGGGCTTGCCAGAGCCCTGGAAGTGGAAGACAACATTTAAAACTGAGACCAGGAGGCATTTAACTTTACACAGAGGGTAGTGGAAGTGTGGAGCAGAGTGCTGATGCCCACTGGACGGGCCTCTCTCTCTGACATCCCCCAGGTCAGAGTGCTTGCTGTTGCACCAGGAGCACAGGGCATCTAAAGTCTACCCATCTCACAGTGTACACTGTGCACCTGCCACACCAGGATTCTCCAGCAAGTGTATCTGGGTTTCAAAATGTTCCCTGTAGCCTGACAGTCAGGAAAGCTTCTAATGGAAAAAGAGACGAAGCCTCTGTGTGACCCTGCAGCCCTCGCAGAAAACAATACTACAACTCACCTCCTCTCTCTTGACTGTGCTCGCACGCTCACACACCTTGTGGCATTGGGGACAGGTGATCACGAGGTCGACCCAGAAGGACTCGATGCAGTCTTGGCAGAACTCGTGGCCACACTGGATAATCACTGGCTTGGAGAAACTGCCCAAGCAAATGGAGCACTGAGGCTCAGACAACACGGAGCTTCCTATGTCCTCCTGCTCGAGATCGGGAAGCAGAGAGCTCTCTACTGCCTCCTGCTGCTGCTCAGACATCAGGCAGGCCGAAGACATGCTGGAGCGGAGGGAAGAGAGAGACCGAGACACAGTCAGCAGCCAATCCACAGCCAAAGACAGAAAAGGACTTGGATGGCAGGACCAGCTGTCCTGGAACTGAGTTGTCTTCTAAACACATTATTATGATTTTAAGTTTAAATCATAATAATACCTTTTTTCTGATGGGCACTGAGAATTCCCCATTGACTGTCCCAAGTCACAATAATCCTGTTTAGACAAAGATAAAAACAAGAACAAGGACCAATTCAAGTACGATAGCATTTATAAATACACACACTGACAGATCAGAGCAGTGTAACACACAGTATCAATCACTGACAGCCCACAGCAGTGTAACTCACAGTATTAATTACATACTGACAGATGAGAGCAATGTAACACACAGTATCGATCACACACTGACAGATCAGAGCAGTGTAACTCACAGTATCAATCACTGACAGCCCACAGCAGTGTAACTCACAGTATCAATTACATACTGACAGATGAGAGCAATGTAACACACAGTATCGATCACAGACAGCACACAGCAGTGTAACTCACAGAATCAATTACATACTGACAGATGAGAGCAATGTAACACACAGTATCGATCACACACTGACAGATCAGAGCAGTGTAACTCACAGTATCAATCACAGACAGCCCACAGCAGTGTAACTCACAGTATCAATTACATACTGACAGATGAGAGCAATGTAACAATCAGACACCGACATTTACTTAGCAGTGTAGCAGACAGCAGTGATCACACACTGAAAATCAGCAATATTTAACACTGATCACATTGCTATGTATTTATGTTTCAGATACAGGTCCAGTATTTTCACAGTGTTAAATAGATTTTAAATTTCTCTGAAGCCATAATAGGCTCTTGAACCAAGAAGAAGTATAGTAAGACAGTAATAATAAGAGGAACAGCCACACAGAACTCAACACCACACAGTCCGTCCTATAATAATAATAATTGCTTACACTTATATAGCGCTTTTCTGGACACTCCACTCAAAGTGCTTTACAAGTAATGGGGAATCCCACTCCGCCACCAGTGTGCAGCCCCACCTGGATGATGATAATAACTTCAGCTCTGCTAGTCTAACACATCTGTACGATTTGCTCTAATTTCAATGGGCTGTACTGAAATACCACAGCTGTCTGGGCTCCCCTGATCCCTGTCTGTGTGGATGAGAAGATTTAATTTGTATTACTCACCAAAAGCAGCAGGTCCTTTTTCAGCAGAGTTGAAGTGAAAGTGAAAGATGTTCCATTTAAGGAAATTAGAACTGTCAATTATGAGCTGCTCACTCAGAAGGGTTCACAGAAATTGTTATGAAAGACTCTACTTTCGGCCCGACAGTCTTCTTTTAAATTCTGATCTCACTGGACTTTGTTGCATTGGACCTGTTTTATACCCCAATTACACTGGGCTTCATTGCACTGGACTGTGTTTTTACCCTGGTCTCATAGGTTCTACGTCATTGCACTGCATTTTTACTCTGATCTCATAGGTTCTACTGCACTGTGCTTTTGTCATAATTTCACTGGGTTTACTACACAGACTGGGTTTTTACCTGAAATCACTTGGTTTTATTGCATTACACTGTGATTTTATCCTGATCTCTTTGGGCTTTACTGTACTGTACTGTGATGATGTGGCCTGTTTACAGATATGTGTGGGTATTTTCCTCACCACATTACCAAAGAGGTCCCTGACAACAGTGCTAGAATGCTGTTCGACTGGAAAGCAAACATAAATCATACTGACAGATCAGAGCAGTGTAACACACAGTATTGGTCACACACTGACAGATCAGAGCAATGTAACACTCAGAATCGATCATGTTATGTATTTTTACAATGTTAACTGGATTTTATATTTCTCTGTAGGAATAGCAATAACAGCCTCTTGAACCAAGAAAAAGTCTACAGTAAGACCGCAGTAATAAGAGGAAAAGCCACACAGGTACCAGTTGTACTATAGTAACTTCACCACAGTTTGTCTAACACATATCTGTGTGCTTTGCTCTAATCTCACTGGCCTGAAATCACACAGCTGACTGGGCTCCCCTGATCACCGCCAACAATGGGCCGCAGTTTGTGTCTGGAGAGTTTGAGTCTTTTTTGACTGATCAAGGCATTTGACACATATGCATTGTTTTCTACAACCTGAAGGCAAACGGGTGTGTGGAACCCCTGATCCAGACTCTCAAAAATGGCGCGCACCCACAGCAGGGTGGCCGAACACCAGCGCCACATGAAAGGTGGAATTACATGTCGCACAGGGTGAATGAAGCTGCTTGGGATCGCTGTCCAGGTGAATCCGAAGGCCCAATTGGGAGCACAAGCTGCAGTCTTTTTGTCTTCTCCTTTACAGGTCACAGAGTAGCTGGGTCCCTCCACCTTCTGCCTCTCTTTTGATGACACGCCAGCTGCCTCCGCAGAGTGACAGCACCCACACACTCTGACGTGGAGGCCGAGCCTGCCCCTTCTGGACTCCCAGGCGAAAGGTCAAAGTCCCGGTGGAGCCGTCATTCCTGTGACGGAGCAACCCATAGCTCCTTCTCCATGGCCAGCCAGAGTCAGGTCCAGACCAGCCTGGCTTAATGAGTTTATTACTGATTTTTATAGCTTTTATTGTGCTGGCCAGCCCTTCTTCCAGCAGTGCTTTTCACTGTCTGGAAGAACTGTGTTTGTTTCATCTTCTGAAGGGGTGGATGGGGGATGTCATACACAGCGTCCATTTGGGGTTTATGATGCTGTGGCACTTTGGGTTTTGGGGGTTACCACTTTGCGGCACTTGGATGCCTTGACGGGTCTTTGCTGTTCTGTGTCTGTTATGAGTTATGCATCTCTTCTGCTTGTGTCTATGTTGTGCTATGTTGTGTTAAAGCAGCTTATGTGCTTTGTGTATTGTTTCAACACATTGAAATTTGGAAAGATAGCCTTGCCCTCAGAGTACAATATGTTTCAAGATATGAAATGTAATAATGTTTATGTACATTATTTTGTGAAGTTGTATACTAATGTAGCGGCAATGCTGGTTAATAAGACAGAATTAAGCGTTGGTATGCTCCTAAAGGAGCCCCCATCTCACCCTCCATCTCTGTGGTGCAGCCACAGAGAAAGAATTCAGGCAAGCTGATTTAAGATGTTTTTCTTTTGACAAGAAGCAAGCTCCCAGACGGGGATGCAAGTAGCTAAGGCTGGCTATCATGATCAATGGTCATCCACTGGCGCCTATCAGTCTAGGGAGTGCCGAATGGACATCTGGACTGCATTCCTAAGTGTCAAGAGCAAGTGACTTATATCTCACCTTGACCAGCCAATCAGGGACTGGTAATACCACGTGGGTCTCCAATGCCCGCCAAACTCTCAACCAATCAGCACACATCTGGGTCTTGATCAAAAAGGGAGCGCAAGCTCAGTTCTGGGCTCTCCTTGGCCATCTTCGCGCATCCTCAGAGACAATCACGTGACAACTGCTGTTGTCTGCAAAAGGACTTGGACTTTGTTCTAAGCGCGAGGCCGAGGATCCCGTACGTACTCAGAATTCTACCAACGTGAATGCTCCGCTTGATCAACGGCAGCCTACAGTTGGACCCTCGTCGACAACCTGAATAGCTTATTCAGAAGCAGCGCTGGACCGGGAACGAACCAGTTTCTTCCCAGGCAAAAGAGTGACTTGTGAAGACTCGCGGTCACACTCTGTGCATAGAGACTTTCTACTAGCTAGCCGGACTGCTGGTAGATCCCCTCGGAGCAACGACTGCCCTGCGCGCCGCAGTTAGATTCCTCCGCCCGTCCTACTCCGAGCTGCACCTCGACTGGTTGGCCGGTAGCCAGAGGACGCCGACACAACGCCCATTGGACAACCGCTGGAACAGAGGCTGCAACAGAGCCTGTCAGCTGGTTTGGTGTTCGTGCTGGGAAATTCCAAATCCAAACACAGTGGATAAGTAAACCCCATGTTCTACATTGCGTCTCGAGAATTGAATTGTACCTCAACACAAGTTGTTATCAATTTAATTCATGAGTAATGTATTTACTTCCGAGTTTAGAGTAACAGTGGGTAATAACACTGATTAGCGATTTGGTAACCGAACGATATATATTGACATATATTCTCTGTTGTGTATCTCTTTGTGTTTGCATCTCTTCGAGATTATATACCTTGTATATTGATAACCCTCACAGTAAGGTCTGCCGCTCGTATCCAGGCAGACTAGTATATGTTTGGTGCACAGTTTATATTAATAAATGTATTTCGTGTATTGAACCCGTGTGTGTGCGTTGTTAGTTGTTCTGACGATTGATTTTCTAAAAGCCCCAACGAACAACCTTGTGATTACTGCTACAATTAATAATTGTCTCAGTAAACCCATCAAACCACTACACTAATAATGAATACATTTAGATACGGGTATAATGATTGACTTGGGTGAGTAAAAAGCAAGTTCTTTTTTTCTCAGCTTCATGATCATTAAGGGAAGGGGAATGGAGGGTGGGAGCTTGAGACAGCATTTTGGAGTCATCACTTTGGTGGTTGGGATATACAACATTGAAACATACTTTCTCACTCTTACACTGTATTTATTTATGTTTAATGGATAATTATCAACATTGTGACATGGAATGATAAAGGTGTCAATAGTATAACCAAACACTCTAAGATATTGAATAGATTGAAGAGGTTAAAAACACAAGTAGTATTCCTGCAAGAAACTCATTGAAAAACTGAGGATGTGCATCACATCTGTAGAAATTGCGATGGACAAGCTTATGGATCTGGAGTTTCAGCAAAAAAGGGTGCTGTTGACATTCTTATTCATAAACTTGCTCCCTTTCCCCCCAAAAGTAAAATAGAGTGTCAAGATGGTAGATTTATTTGTTTGACTGGTAAATGGAACTCCAAGTTAGTGACTTTTGTTAATGTATATGGTCCTAATTTAGATGACCCAATATTTATTACAACGATAGAAGCTGAATTGATAAGGTTTGCAAACACTTATATTTACACTTATACTTATATAGTTTGCATTAAGCAGAGCACAACATAGCTTCTGTGAAGAATGGGAAAAAGCAGGGAAAATGCTTGCAGCTTGGTTAAAAAAGCGCTGTATGCGCAATACTATTAGCAACATCAGGAAAATGGATGGGACAATTACCAAAGATCAGAAAGAAAGAAATTCAACCTTTGTTAGTTTCTTTGAAAAATTTATATTCATCTGAAGCCTTAAGCAAACTGGAAGATATGCAGATACAGAGCTCCCAAAACTTAGTACAGAAGATAGAAACTTGAGTCATCTCTCACTCTATCAGAAGTCAAAGAAGCAATAGCAATTCCTTTTCTCACAATAAATCACCTGGACCCGATGGATATACAGCTGAGTTCTACCAGACATTTCAGTCCGTACTTAGTCCAATCTTACTGCAAACATGTAATAATATGTGGTTAACAGACACGACTTCACTGTCATTTAGAGAGTCTCTAATAACCCTTGTATATAAAAAGGGTAAAGATCCATCATTGTGCAGTAGCTGCCGCCCAATAAGCTTAATGAACTTGGACAATAAGATTCTAGCCAAAGTACTTGCTAATCGGTGCTACCAAAAACCATACATCCAGATCAAACAGGAGTTATGAAAAATAGATATTCTTTAAATAATCCAAGAAAAATGTTTAATTTGATTTATCATGCTAAACTCAGTAAATCAACATCAGCTATATGCACACTGGATGCTGAGAAGGCCTTTGACAGAGTTTAATGGAAGTACTTATTTAATGTGCTAAAAGTGTTTTGTATATGGGTAAGAATCTTATATCGCAGTCCACAGGCATCCATAGTGACTAACAGCTGTGTATCCAAACCTTTTGTTTATATAGAGGCACCAAACAAGGGTGTCTTATTTCATCTTTACTATTTAATTTAGCACTCGAACCTTTAGCCTGCAAAATAATAGCATCAGTCAAGATTAAAGGTATAGGTGTTCATAAAAATGTTTATAAGATTGCTCTATAGGATGATGATGTTATACTGTTTTTAACAGATGTGCACAAATCAGTCTCAGCAGCTGAAAGTTGTCATTGAAAGTTTTCGTAAGATGTCAGGTTATAAGGTCAACTGGAGCAAAACGGAGCTTATGTATCTTAATTCATTATCATTGAATCATAAGATTGCTCACCCAGTACGAGTTACAACAGAGATAGGGTATCTGGGGCTGAGAATAAAGTCTAGCTTGAAAGCTACCAGATATGTTAATTTAAGAGACTTGTTAAATAAAATAAATGGGGATATACTCAGATGGAGATGCTTATCTATTTCCATGTGGGGTAGAACTAATATAGTCAAGATGTCAATACTACCTAAAGTAAATTATACACTGAAAATGCTACCTGTGGAGATTGACAAGAAATGGTTTGAGGCACTGCATAAAATGATTACATCTTTGGCCTGGAAAGGGAAAAAAAGCTATTTGTTCTTTTGAAATACTTACTGTAGCACAGTCATTCTGGACCTCCACAGTGGGGAAAGCTCTCAGGCACCTAAATATCTCAATTCCACTTACTCCCATTACATGTATCCTTGGTGATTTATCAAAGGTTAAAGCAGCAATTCAACATAAAACTACTTTTTTGACTCTCTGTATTATTGCTAAAAAATAATATTGTGAGAATGGGTGGACAGTACAGGACCATCTTACAAAGAATGGATTAAAAATGCTGTATCACAAGTTAAATTTGAAAAGATTTCATATAATTAACAGGGGAAACTTAATGAATTTTTGTTGCCCATTAGAGACATACTTGAATGGCACTGGATGTTAAGAATATTAGTAGGACGTTTTTGGATTTTTTTTTTGTGAATGTACGTTTTTCTTTTTGTTATTGTCTAATAAAGAACAAAAATGAGTGAGTGAAAACAAAAATAAAAATAACAAAGTCATCCAAAGTTGTGGGGTGGAGGTGGGTTAAAAAAGACATTGAAAAATTATTGAAAATAAAAAATTATTTTCTTTATCTTTAAGTTTTAAACTCACTGTGCAACCTTTCGTAGCAAGCCATGTATTTTTCCAAGACATACAAAGCTGGAAAAACAGATCTACATAACTTTCCAAGTTAAAACAGTTATTTTCTTACATTCTTAAATAGATCAATAATGGATTCAATTTCCATCTGTTACCTTCATTCTTACTGGCAGGATCTCCAACTTTCAGATAAAAGTGGTGAATGTTTCAATGTTATGATAATATATGTGTTTTCCTTGTGTTCAGCTTTTAACACGCCTTTATTTCACGCATTACTACTCTTGTACTGGAACTCTCAGGGGATGAGGGAGTTCGTCTTGGGGTGAAAAACACTTTCCTATACTGACTATGTATATCTTCAGGGTTGTCAGGATTATCTCCTGCCCATCTCCTTTTCCATCTCTCTCTCACAACAAATTTCCTGATCCTTGCACACAATCTATGGAAGTCTAAAATAGAGTGGGAACATGTAAAAAAAAAACTATTTTTAATTTATGGGTGGTTTTGTGACCAGCATCATGGCTTTGTTTCAGCCACCTTGTTAAGCCCAATTAAGATGTCAATCATTTTTAGCAACATTTGGAAGTGTAAAGATTCTCCACCAGTAAGGAATCAAAGGTATTTTCTCAGATGTCTGAAGGATAGGGACATAGACACAGCAGTTAGTGTATTAGTCTTGAGGGGAGAACCACAGTTAACTCTTTCTGCTGTTATATCTAGTCACTTCCTAGGATGCACTATCCGAAAGACGACCTGCTCCAGGGTTGTGGCAGGGATGAACACAGTCAGCTCGCCTCAACATATTTTCCACAACTAGGAGTTATGGTTCTTTCTGATTCTTTTATTCATTTTTTTAATATTTTTATCACTTATATATAATTCGTTAGATAAATGGAACTTATCATCATGTTTGTAACACAATACAATTGATTCTAAATAATTCTCAAGAACTTGTGTTGGAGACCCTTGTTTTAAAGTTAACTGTGATAAAATATTTGACAAATCAGGTAGTTTGTTGTTTTCTTAAACATTATTTAGGGACTTTGGCAGTATGCCCAGGTGATGCATTACATACCTGTTACATCGCCCTGCTAATGGAGATATGTGTGTCCTCCATTTAGGAGAAGGGATTTGCAGTTTAGGTAGTGCTGACGAATTTGGGGAAATAGTAAATATCAAGACAAGGTGATAGTTTGTAACTATTCATAACACTATTAATACAATGTTAAGGTATAGTTTACAAACAATTGCTATTATTACTACTGCTGCACTGGTTTCACAGAGGACAATGCATTCCATAATCATTACAGGGACTGTGGCATTGCAAAACTGCATAAACAGACATGCCACAATCAGCTGATACTACCCTTATCTGAAAATGACATTCTTGAAAACCAGGTTTTTGTTTTCTGCTTACTTGCACTTCCTCATACTCCTGAAACCTCAAAAAGCAGTTCTCATTTTCTTTGACTTCTTCAGGGGGGTAAAAATGCTAGTCATCTAAAAGCTACAGTAGAAGTAAAACTGAACAGAATAATGCCAGTGGTGGAAATTATGTAAGAATTACATACCAACTGTGCCAACTACTTTGTTACAGCTCATAGCATTTCATGAATGTTGAATCCAAATAATCATCAAAGCTAGGTATCACATCCAAAACATTACATCTATATATTAGGCTAAGTATGATATATAATCCTGGAAATGTTACATAGAATTTCAAAACACAAAAAGCATGCTGCCTTGTGCTTTCTTGGAAATCAAGTGATTCACAAGTTAAAATCATGTGAGGCCACAGACAACACATTTTAGTTACATGAGATGGAAGCCAAATGTGTTGATTGGTGGCTAATACTTCAGGTTACATCAGTATATTAATTCCCTCACTCATCTTGTCAGAAAATGAACTTAACTGCCCAGAAGATCGTACAGACATAACGTTTCCAACCTCTAGATCTTCTAACACAGGCAGGCAAGTCGATTGGATAGGATCAGTTGATTTATTTACTTCACTTAATGCCTTAATATTACCAGTTCATGGGTGCTCAATGAGTGAAAGAATGAAAGATATATTCAACACTAATATGTAACAATGCCTATATATTATATACCAAAGCCTATACAAATACACCCACCTCTCAATGTCTAAACATCTGGTTAACAAATTCTTGCTGTAACAAACAATTTTCATACATTTTTTTCCAAAATAACAAAGAGATTCCACTAACTTCCCACCAACTTCCTCCAACTTACTGCTTATGTTCAACACTCTGGAATCCTTCATATGAAAAAGCCCCTGTTATCACACATTTTCCTACTCTTAACGCTCTCCTGCCTGAGAGTCTCTGTCATCTGTCATTCATCCACCCCCCCTTTCAGCTGATGAGTTCTCTCCAGCCCTTCCACATGCTCATAGACAATATTAGCTCTGCTGGACAAAGAGAAACAGAAGGAGGACATTCACTTTCTCCAGCTGACATTCCTTTGTTTTGTGTATCAGCTAGTGCAACATCAGAAGGGTGTCTAAGTGAAGTAAATAAATCAACTGATCCTATCCAATCGACTTGCCTGCCTGTGTTAGAAGATCTTAGTGAAAGAGGTTGGAAACGTTATGTCTGTACGATCTTCTGGGCAGTTAAGTTCATTTTCTGACAAGATGAGTGAGGGAATTAATATACTGATGTAACCTGAAGTATTAGCCACCAATCAACACATTTGGCTTCCATCTCATGTAACTAAAATTTGTTGTCTGTGGCCTCACATGATTTTAACTTGTGAATCACTTGATTTCCAAGAAAGCACAAGGCAGCATGCTTTTTGTGTTTTGAAATTCTATGTAACACTTCCAGGGTTATATATCATACTTAGCCTAATATATAGATGTAATGTTTTGGATGTGATACCTAGCTTTGATGATTATTTGGATTCAACATTCATGAAATGCTATGAGCTGTAACAAAGTAGTTGGCACAGTTGGTATGTAATTCTTACATAATTTCCACCACTGGCATTATTCTGTTCAGTTTTACTTCTACTGTAGCTTTTAGATGACTAGCATTTTTACCCCCCTGAAGACGTCAAAGAAAATGAGAACTGCTTTTTGAGGTTTCAGAAGTATGAGGAAGTGCAGGTAAGCAGAAAACAAAAGGCTGGTTTTCAAGAATGTCACTTACAGATAAGGGTAGTATCAACTGATTGTGTCAAGTCTGTTTATGCAGTTTTGCAATGCCATAGTCCCTGTAATGATTATGGAATGCATTGTCCTCTGTGAAACCAGTGCAGCAGTAGTAATAATAGCAATTGTTTGTAAACTATACCTTAACATTTTATTAATAGTGTTATGAATAGTTACAAGCGATCACCTTGTCTTGACGTTTACTATTTCCCCAATTTCGTCTGCACTACCTAAACTGCAAATCCCTTCTCCTAAATAGAGGACACACATATCTCCATTAGCAGGGCGATGTAACAGGTATGTAATGCATCACCTGGGCATACTGCCAAAGTCCCTAAATAATGTTTAAGAAAACAACAAACTACCTGATTTGTCAAATATTTTATCACAGTTAACTTTAAAACAAGGGTCTCCAACACAAGTTCTTGAGAATTATTTAGAATCAGTTGTATTGTGTTACAAACATGATGATAAGTTCCATTTATCTAACGAATTATATATAAGTGATAAAAAAATTAAAAAAATGAATAAAAGAATCAGAAAGAACCATAACTCCTAGTTGTGGAAAATATGTTGAGGCGAGCTGACTGTGTTAATTCCTGCCACAACCCTGGAGCAGGTCATCTTTCGGATAGTGCATCCTAGGAAGTAGTTCAGGTGGGTAGCTGCGTCAGCATGCGTAGGCTGCAAAGGAACAAGCAATAGGTTTATTCCATGCTGAAAAAAAGAAGAAAGAGAAAACAACATTTCGGCCGTGGAGCCTTCTTCAGGTGTGAGAGAGACAGGGCAGTAGGCAAAGGTAAAGTAGCGGGAGAACAAAGGCTGGGAGGGAGGAGGAGTGAGAGGCGGGAGTAGGGGACAGAAAGAGAGGCCAATCAAAAGGTGTGAAGTCAGAATAGGTGTCGAGAGGTGTGAAATGAAACTTCCAATGAATGGAGAAAATTTAAAAGAACAGTAGTCTGTCGTTAAGAGAAGGGAGAATGTGTGATCCTAGCTGCAGAATAATTTTAGTTTCGGTGGTCTTTCTGATGTATGAGTTCGGAAAACCATCTTTGAGAACACAGACGGAGAGATTAGAGTGGTCGTGGCCGTCAGAGGTGAAATGAGAAACAATGGGCTTGGAGAGATCTTTAATCTTCACAGCCCTGACGTGTTCTCTGAAGCGGTCTCCGAGTCTCCTTCCTGTTTCTCCAGTGTAGATGGCTGGGCATTTACTGCAAGAGATACAGTAAATAAGGTTGCTGGAGGTACAAGATGCTGTCTGGGTGATCCGGAATTGTCCTGAGGGGCCTTAAATGAGTGTGGTGGTGGATGTGTACTTGCAGGTGATGCAGTAAGCTCTGTTGCAAGGGAAAGTACCTGGTGTGGATGGTTGTTGAGGGCAGTCAAGGGAGCTGTGAACAAGGAGGTCACGCAGATTAGGTGATCGGCGATATGAGATGATAGGGCGATCAGAAAAGATGTCCCCCATCACTATACTGGGGCATCAGGACCCACACAGACCACAGGGTGAGAACGCCCCTTGCTGGCCCCACTCACACCTCTCCCAGCAGCAGCCTCAGTGATTTCCCAGGAGTCTCCCCGCCAGGTACTGGCCAGGCTCACACCTGCTGGGCTCCAGCGGGCTGTCAGCTGGGAGTTGAGGGCGATATGGCTGCTATCCCACGTTCCTCTCCTGCGTGACAAAGGTGGTGCGCTTTTAAGCTGTCCGCCCGCCGAAAACTCCTCCCGCACTCCCTGCAGCTGAAGCTGGTGGGTTTTTCAACTGCCTTCCTGACTGAAGCTCTTCCCACATTGCTCGCAGCTGAAAGGTCTCTCTCCCGTGTGCGTCAGCTGGTGTTTTCGTAAGCTAGCGGCCCAGCTGAAACTCCTCGCGCACTGACTGCAGCTGAAAGGCTTCTCTCCTGTGTGAACGGACTGGTGGGTTTTTAGACTGTCCAAGCGACTGAAACTCTTCCCACACTGACTGCAGCTGAATACTCTCTCGCCCCTTGTGACTTAATTTCCCTGACCTCTGAAAACACTGCTGCTGTCTGTGCTGTACCGACACTTCCTCCGTTTTATCTGAACAAGGCGTTGAAGGCTTCCTGATCCTCTGGCCCACGACGATGTGTCAAACCACCTCGGCGCTGACAGTCTCTGAATTTGCACAGAACAAGGTCTTGGTACTATCGAGCCCTGTAGGTGCTGCTCTTGCCCCTCCCTGTCCTGACTCTCCTCTGGGTGCTGTGACTCAGCACTGATCTCTTCACCAGGTACAGCAGTCTGCTGCTCTGCAGGGTCCATCAGCTGGATCACCACGTACTGCTCTGTAAGAGGAAACTCACCCAGTTCTTCATTGTGCTCTTGTACAGAGACAGAGTCCTGCTCCTTACAACTTTCATTAATATTCTTAATGTCCAGATCATTAATCTCGTTTGAGGGCTTTACTAAGAGGCTCTCAGGCTCAGTCTTCATCGTGGTCACAGAGTCCAGATCCTCCACACTCTCTCTGCTCTCTGTGTGCTGCTCCCTGAGTCTCTCTTTCCCTTGTGCGGCGGTGAGCTCTCTCTCCTGCCTCAGACTGGAGCCCCACTCCTCCTCCTCTCTGTGCTGCTGGTCAAGAGGAGCCCTGTCCCCAGCGTCAGGGAGGGCACTGACCTCTGACCCTGAAAAACACAGGACAAGAGGACAGGGCCTTTAACACGGGCTGAGGGTAGAGGCCAAAACCTATAGCCTATAGTAGCAATAACTGAATAATCCTCAACAATGAAGATCAAAGAAGAATTGTGACAGAGATGAATAAAACATCTACCAAATTGCAAGACCGTACATGCGCCACACACAAACGCAGAAAGCTCAAGTCTTTCAGTTAACGTACGACTCCAGCTGATGTATGTGTGGATTATTGTATCTGCAGGGTCAGTCCACTGGGGCTTCCATGTCCTGCTCTGCAAGATGAAACTCACCCAGTTCTGCTCTGAGCTCTTGGGCAGAGACGCAGTCCAGTTCATTACAATGTTCTGCGATACGCATGGTGTGCGGATGATTGATCTTCTCTGTAAATATTAAGAGCCCAGGTGTCTCACTCTCAGGCTCGGTCTTCATCGTGGGCACAGAGTCCAGATCCTGTCTCTGTCTGCTCTCTGTGTGCTGCTCCCTGAGTGTCTCTTTCCCTTGTGCGGCGGTGAGCTCTGTCTCCTGCCTCAGACTGGAGCCCCACTCTTCCTCCTCACTGTGCTGCTGTTCAAGAGGAGCCCTGTCCCCAGAGTCAGGGAGAGCACTGACCTCTGACCCTGAAAAACACAGGACAAGAGGACCAAACCTTTAACACGAGCTTAGAGTACTGCTCAAAAGAAGTGATACCCATGCAAAGAGCAGCTTCAAATTTCAATTTGAAATTGCAGAGACATTCTTCAGAAGGCTGGCTCTGTGTTGGGGTTGAGACTTGACCCCCTGGAGGTGGTGGCTGAGAGGAGAATGCTGACCAAGCTCACAGCCATCATGACCAACGCCTCTCATCCGCTTCTGCACATCTTTTATTGTTTCTACAGTGACTATGGGCATCACATTTTGCACACACCTATGTATTAAGTTTATATTTATTTTGTTGTCTTTTGTTTTTATAACTATTCTGATGTCTGTTTTTGCTTGTCTTGGGCTGGACTGCTATAGTTCCCTAAGGGATCAATAAAGTCTTACTGTATCTACAGTGGTGTGAAAACGTTTTTGCCCCCTTCCTGATTTCTTGTTTTTTTGCATGTTTGTCACACTGAAATGTTTCAGATCATCAAAACAAATTGAAATATTAGACAAAGATAATACAAGGTTTTTATTATTAAGGGAAAAAAAATCCAAACCTACTTGGCCCTGTGTGAAAAAGTCATTGCCCCCCCTGTTAAAACATAAATCAACTGTGGTTTATCACATCTTTGGAAAGCTGAGTTCAATTTCTCTAGCCACACCCAGGCCTGATTACTGCCACACCTGTTCTCAATCAAGAAATCACTTAAATAGGACCTGCCTGACAAAGTGAAGTAGACCAAAAGATCCTCAAAAGCTAGACATCATGCTGCGATCCAAAGAAATTCAGGAACAAATGAGAAAGAGAGTAATTGAGATTTATCAGTCTGGAAAAGGTTATAAAGCCATTTCTAAAGCTTTGGGACTCCAGCGAACCACAGTGAGAGCCATTATCCACAAATGGCGAAAACATGGAACAGTGGTGAACCTTCCCAGGAGTGGCTGGCCGACCAAAATTACCCCAAGAGTGCAGCGACGACTCATCCTAGAGGTCACAAAAAACCCCACAACAACATCCAAAGAACTGCAGGCTTCACTTGCCTCAGTTAAGGTCAGTGTTCTTTCCACCATAAGAAAGAGACTGGGCAAAAATGGCCTGTATGGCAGAGTTCCAAGACGAAAACCACTGCTGAGCAAAAAGAACATAAAGGCTTGTCTCAGTTTTGCCAGAAAACATCTTGATGATCCCCAAGACTTTTGGGAAAATACCCTGTGGACTGACGAGACAAAAGTTGAACTTTTTGGAAGGTGTGTGTCCCATTACATCTGGCGTAAAAGTAACACAGCATTTCAGAAAAGGAACATCATACCAACAGTAAAATATGGTGGTGGTAGTGTGATGGTCTGGGGCTGTTCTGCTGCTTCAGGACCTGGAAGACTTGCTGTGGTAAATGGAACCATGAATTCTGCTGTCTACCCAAAAATCCTGAAGGAGAATGTCCGGCCATCTGTTCGTGACCTCAAGCTGAAGCGCACTTGGGTTCTGCAGCAGGACAATGATCCAAAACACACCAGCAAGTCCACCTCTGAATAGCTTAAGAAAAACAAAATGAAGACTTTGGAGTGGCCTAGTCAAAGTCCTGACCTGAATCTGATTGAGATGTTGTGGCATGACCTTAAAAAAGCGGTTAAGGCTCGAAAACCCTCCAATGTGGCTGAATTACAACAATTCTGCAAAGATGAATGCGACAAAATTCCTCCACAGCGCTGTAAAAGACTCATTGCCAGTTATCGCAAACGCTTGATTGCAGTTGTTGCTGCTAAGGGTGGCCCAACCAGTTATTAGGTTTAGGGGGCAATCACTTTTTCACACAGGGCCATGTAGGTTTGGATTTTTTTTTCCCTTAATAATAAAAACCTTAATTTAAAAACTGCATTTTGTGTTTACATGTGTTATCTTTGTCTAATATTTCAATTTGTTTGATGATCTGAAACATTTCAGTGTGACAAACATGCAAAAAAAAAAGAAATCAGGAAGGGGGCAAACACTTTTTCACACCACTGTATATGATGTAGGATGGCGGAGTTGATATGTTAGCAGTCAAGAAGAACCTGTTGTGGTAATAGCTCTGTACAGACTGGTAATTGGCTGCCAGACCTGGGACATGATAATATACAGGAATTCAGGCAGAGAGTCTTTGTCTATTTTAACAGAGCAGTGGTTTGCTATTGTGAAGACTGAGTCTGTCCAGAGACTATTATATCCATTGACACAGTAAAGCTCTGCGGTATCAGATGAATGTTCGACTAACAACGCTATAAAAACAATGCAGTGTCGACCATGAAAATGTCTGAACAGCCGAAATGTTGTTTCTCTTTCTCTCCCGTTCCTTTGCGGGATCAACATGCTGTAAACGAGTCTCATGTTCGCGGTGCTCCGGGATTTCCGTACCTCAGCTTGTTCATTTGATAAAGTTATTTTAGACACGTCCCACCCTTTTCTGAATACAAATACGCAAACAAATACACAATTAAAATTAGGAAAAGCCACTGACTGGACAAACCGTGATAAGTAAAACATGCTAAAACCGACGCGAGACTCGGGTAAATCAGATTCATTCACTAAAACACAGTGAGTTCGGGGTTCCCAGTCCTGGTCCCTGGGTCACCTGGCTCTAGGTGAGCTCTGTCCCATACTGATGGTTCAAGCTGTCTGTTTCACATGCGACAGGTGCGTCTGTGTGAACCTGCGCCCAGGTGTGTCGCCTGCTGTCACTCAGAGCTGTCTGTCCCCCCCGCACAGGTCTGAAATAACCCTGCCAAGGAGTATCAGTGCTTTATCAACAAACTGTAATAACTTTTATTTTATACAGTATCTTTCCTGGGGCCTCTCATGACACCAGTTTGTATAGAATTTCCCTATGTCGGATTTTTTACCAGTAAAAACAGTATCTGCGATACACACAAGCAAATACACGGGCTTTCTGAACACCGCCCACGTGTTAAACGAGTCTGACAGGTTACCGAAACCGAAAGTTCTTGAGTGTTACGAAACACTGGCGTCCTCACCTGCACAATCACCTTCGCTTTGGTGTTTTAAGGGCTCTTTTTCTTTTTTAAGAGCTCGAATCAAACAGAGCAGGGGCATGATGATGCTGTTCGCGGCTCTGGTGGTTTTGGGTCTTCCAGGCTGGGTCGCTGGAGATGAGTCCTGCTGGTGCTTTTCCAGATGCACGAGTAGTAAACTCGTGATAAGGGCTCGCTATGTTTTTTCATGTTTATGTATCGCTAAAGCTATACTTTAATCATTATTTTATTGTCGTCACTTAGTTTGCATCTGTACATTTCGGTTACAGCCTTGGGGGTCATTAATTATGATAATTATAATACGCTTTCCGTAAACAACAACAAAAACATAATTTCCTCTTCACGTCTCAATTCCATAGATTTAACGTACAAACAGGCCTGTTGTCATGACTGAGTGATTTCTAGCAATTGGTGTCTTCCCAGACTCACCTAGCTGGGTAATTTCATAAAGGTCCAAGGAAAGTGTGCTCATATTTGGAGCAAAAGTGTCTACAGCGCTGAAAATTGACAGACCTGAAAAGCTGGGAGAGGCAGTGACAAAAAGGCTGTATTTATACACATGAACTGATTTATGTTAATTCAGCTGATTTGGAATGAAAAAAAATGCAAACAAACCATCTCTCCAGGACCACTGTTAATATAATTTTTTATTATATTATATAATGCATTATATTATGTATTAAATTATACATAATATAATGTATTATATTACATATAATACTGAATACACACCTGAAGAAGGCTCCACGGCCAAAACGTTGTGTTCTCTTTCTTCTTTTTTTTCAGCATGGAATAAACCTATTACTTGTTCCTTTGCAATATAATATAATGTTGAGTGTGTCTGTATTAACCTCTCTTAATGCAGTGTAATGTCCAGTCAGTGTGTCTGTATTAACCCCTCTCTCTCAGTGCAGTGTTAATGTACTGGAGTGTCCAGTCAGTGTGTCTGTATTATCCCCTCTCTCTCGGTGCAGTGTTAATGTACTGGAGTGTACATACTGTGCAGTAAGTATTTACATACCATTTCTTTTTTTTCCAGAGAGACATATTTTGGTAGACTCATATATGGTTGAACTTGGTTCAGTGCAATGGGCTTAGTCTCTCTGGATGGGGAGCCCTTGATGGAGTACAGCAGTGGCATGAAGTGCGTCGTGTTCACGCAGGACTGGCTGAAGCAGTAGATTCTGCAAACCAATGCATTCTGGAGGAGCTTTTCTTCTTTGAAATGATGAAAGAGCTAAAAAACGTAACTAGTGGTGAGAGGAAAAACCTAATATTTTGTCACAAATGTCTGATATTTTGTCCTCACATGTATAGAACTCTTTGTTGACACATAATGTTGATTGCCTGTGAATTGTGTATGTTATTTCTCTGGTGGTCTCTCAGGTGTTGAAGAGAGGTAACAGTGAAGCTCATTCTTGTCCGTCTCTCAGGGGTTCATGTCCTGCAGAGGTTTGTGGGCTGCTCAAAGGATGAGAAAGGGAGGGTGGAATCATTCGACTGGATCGGGTACGATGGTCAAGTTCGACAGCTTCAACACCCAGTGGGAGGGTCTCTCTCCCATCCACCAGTCTCTCAAGATGCACATGGACCGCAACACAGACTACAACAGAGAGAACAGAGATTATCTGAAATACATCTGTCCCGAGCTCATGGACAGCTACCTGAAGGTCAGGGGACATCACTCAGGTGAGTGTGTGAAAGGAAATTGTGAAAAAATATGGGCCAGGACTTAGGTGTGCATAAATGTGCCAGCAGCCATATCACCCTGCAAGTCACAACTAACAACCCACTGAAGCTCAGCAGGCATGTGTAGCGGCAAGGCTTATTAAAATACAGGAATTAAGTGTTGCTGTGCTTTCCCAAATGAGGCCCCATCTCTCTCTTCATCTCTGTGGTGCAGCCATAGAGAAACTATTCATGCAGCCTGATTTAAAGATGTTTTCTTTTGATAAGGGACAGCTCCCAAATGGGGATGCACTTAGCTAAGCCTGGTTATCATGGTCAATGGTCATCCATTGGCGCCTATCTGTCTAGGGAGTGCCAGATGGACATCTGGACTGCATTCCTAGGTGTCAGGAGTAAGTGGCTCATATCTCACCTTGATCAACCAATCAGGGACTGGTAGGGCCAAGTAATCCACATGGGACTCTGATGCCCATGAAACTTTCAGCCAATGAACGAGCTGAAGTTCCTCCAGGTAAAAACAGGCAACAAGGAGAAATTCTAAGGAGAATCTCTAAGGAGAATTCCAGGGGTGCGAGACAATTCCAGGGCAGAACAGCCCAGGAGCAGAAAGGCTCCCAAGGGCAGGACATTCTCGCAGCGCGCCTCCTGACCATCCTGAGACTCAGCCCGGACCACCACGGAACGGCCAGTGTGTCCGAATGCCAGAACTTTCCTTTGTTCTAAGAGTCGAGAGCGGAGGTTGCCACGAGTAACCAAAGGATCCACCCGAGGTTAGCACCAGCAGAAAGCCTCGTGAACAGGTCGGAACTGTGGACAGCTGAATCACTATTCAGAACTAGCGCTACATCAGGAACGAACCGGTCCTCTTCCTGACCTGCTGGGACCCACAGTCATCTTTTCTCCTGTGCACAAACTTCGCTAGTTAAAGCCAACACTAACTAGCCGGTCTTCAGAGAGCAGTGCAGAGCATCAGCAGCGCACCGTCACAAGCCGCACAGCACAGCCTGGCACGGAGCCAGAGAGCGTGGATTGGACAGCAACAAGCCTGCAGCTGTTTCTTTGTGCCTGCAGGAGATCTGAATCCCCAGAGATTGGATGAGTATTCAACTTCACTGCATAACAGCTTGAGAATTCAATTGTTATCCCAACCAGTTGATATCAATTGAATTGAGTTATGTACTTGTTTTGAGTGTCTAGTGTAGAAGTTGTGACCAAATTCATTTACGAAACGGTCTAAATGAATGATATACCGAACGTATGTCCTCTTGATATGTGTAACTCTTCGTGATTGAATGAATATATATCTTTTGTATTCTGATAACCTTCACGATAAGAGCTATTAGGTTTACATGCATATTGTATGTATTAATAAATGTATTCTTGTGTATTAGTACCTGTGTGTGTGCGTTGTTTGAGTTATACCGCATGGTTGGATTCTAAAGCCATTAAAAGAATAATTTTGTGATTTACTGCTACAATTAATAATTGTCCTAGTAAATGCCCAAACCCCTACAGAACTGGTGCCTCGTGAGAGCACACTACACATGAGACTGGCCAGTACCTGGATAGGAGACCTCCTGGGAAAGTTAAGGTTGCTGCTGGAAGAGGTGTTAGGGGGGACAGTAGGAGACGCTAACCCGATGGTCATTGTGGGCCCTAATGCCCCAATATAGTGATGGTTGTGAAAAGGCACCGTCCTTCAGATGAGATTTAAAACCAAGGTCCTGACTCTCTTTTGTCATACAAAATCACAGGGCATCTCTTGAAAAGTGTAGGGGTGTTACCCTGGTTTCCTGGCCAAAAAAATGTCCCATTGGCCTTTATCAATCATGGCCTCCTAAAAATCCCCATCTATGAACTGGCTTCATCACTCTGTTCTCCTCCCCACTGACAGCTGGTGTTAGGGGAGTGTACTGGTGCACTATGGCTGCCTTTGCATTGTCCAGGTGGGGGCTACACTTTGGTGGTGGTGGAGGGGAGTCCCCATTACTTGTAAAGTGCTATGAGTGGAGTATCCAGAAAAGTGCAACGTAATTATAGAGGGAGTGTGCTTTGGGTCTAGAGTTTTGAGGAGCCTCTACCCTCTTGACCCTGTCTGTTTAAAAAATTGTAGTTTCCTCTGTGCAGGAAGAGAACTATAAGTCCCAAGATACCTTGGGGGGGAAACAGCCTGCTCATTTTTTTCTGAGCTGTGAGGAATTACCCGCCTTCTCTCTGGCTCCGAAGGTTGTGGCTTACAAGTCTGGGCCTTTTGTTTGAAGAGAACCTGAGAGACAGTCTAGCTTTTGGTGATGGTTTATTTTGGACTCTAGAGAGGACAAAGTGAGAAATACAGAAGAAGTTGCTCATATTATTCCTCCTAAAATTAGGGAGCTGTGTTTTTATGTTTGGTTGGTTTTACATAGGGTTTTGTAAAGCTCTCAAGGCTGAAATACTTTACTGGCCCTTCTCTGTTAATACAATGTTAAGATCCTTGTTGGTTGTGACCCAGCACACTCTGAAAACATTCTTTCAGACTCTCTTTCTCTCCTGTCTGGTCACTAGTTTCTACCCTGGAGACATAGAGGTCAGTCTGTCCACGAATGGAAAAAACGAGACAGAGGAGGTGCAGTCTAGTGGGATCAGACCCAGTGGTGAAACCACCTTCCAGCTGAGGAAGAGTGTGGAGATCAGAGCCAGTGAGACAGAGGAGTACAGATGTACTGTTATTCACCGTGGCTCCAACTACAATGTTACATTGACATGGGGTACGTCACTGGAACTCTTCAGATTGTATTGTACTAATTCTACACTGAAGCTCTCCAGTCTCCTGTGCTATAGACATTGACACACTGTATAACTCTATGCTGTGTGTGTTGTCAGGTGGATCCGAGTCCCAAGATCCCAGAGTTGCCATCAGTGTAGCTGCAACTGCAGTTTGCTTGGTACTTCTGGCAACAGGAGCGGTTTGCATTCTTCTCTGGAAGAGGAAGATGGGTAAGAGTTAATTACCAGTTTACACATAGCAAGTACTGCACTGTCTCTTCACATTACAGTATCTGTCACTCATACTGTCAGTGCTGTCTCTCTGTATTCTGGATGTGTAGTTCAGTATTATAGAATGGTCTAGGGTCACACATGAGAAATGCCTCTCTGTATGACAGTGATATTGGACTGTATTAATATAGTACACAAATATGAATTTAGAGATTCAGAGTTAAAAAACTCCTGGTGACTGTGTTGTCTGCAGACTAAATAACATGACTTACTGCTTCATTCCCAGGAAGAGAGATGCTGAGTAAAAAAGTCTCAGTCCCCTAAGTGGACAGTGGAGACTCAGGTGAGACTCTGCTGAAAGGGGGAGGGTGATGGGAAGGGTCTGTGGGAGCGGTGATGGCCAGTGTGTGTCTGTATTTGTTGGTGGTCAGGAGCAGGTGCCTGTGGGAGCAACGATGTTCAGTGTATGTCTGTTGTTGTTGGTCAGTAGTCAGTGGCTGTGGGAGCAGTGATGGCCATTGTGTCTGTTGTTGTTGGTCAGTAGTCAGTGGCTGTGGGAGCAGTGATGGCCAGTGTGTCTGTTGTTGTTGATGGTCAGTAGTCAGTGGCTGTGGGAGCAGTGATGGCCAGTGTGTCTATTGTTGTTGGTCAGTAGTCAGTGTCTGTGGGATTGGTGATGGCCAGTGTGTCTGTTGTTGTTGATGGTCAGTAGTCAGTGGCTGTGGGAGCAGTGATGGCCAGTGTGTCTATTGCTGGTGGTCAGTAGTCAGTGGCTGTGGGAGCACTGATGGCCACTGTGTCTGTTGTTGTTGGTCAGTAGTCAGTGTCTGTGGGAGTGGTGATGGTCAGTGTGTCTGTTGTTGTTGTTGGTCAGTAGTCAGTGGCTGTGGGATTGGTGATGGGCAGTGTGTCTGTTGTTGTTGTTGGTCAGTAGTCAGTGGCTGTGGGAGCAGTGATGGCCAGTGTGTCTGTTGCTGTTGTTCAGTAGTCAGTGTGTGTGTAAGCAGTGATGGCCAGTGTGTGTCTGTTATTGTTCAGTAGTCAGTGTGTGTGGGAGCGGTGATGGCCGGTGTGTCTGTTGTTGTTGGTCAGTAGTCAATGGCTGTGGGAGCAGTGATGGCCATTGTGTCTGTTGTTGTTGTTGGTCAGTAGTCAGTGTCTGTGGGAGTGGTGATGGTCAGTGTGTCTGGTGTTGTTGTTCAGTAGTGTGTGGGATCGGCGATGGCCAGTGTGTCTGTTGTTGTTGTTTGTCAGTAGGCAGTGGCTGTGGGATCGGTGATGGCCAGTGTGTCTGTTGTTGGTGGTGGTCTGTAGTCAGTGTCTGTGGGAGTGGTGATGGTCAGTGTGCCTGGTGTTGTTGTTGGTCAGGAGTCGTTGGGTGTGGGATCAGTGACGACCGGTGTGTCTGTTGTTATTGTTGTTGGCAGTAGGCAGGAGTCGGTGGCCGGGGAATTGGTGATGGCCAGTGTGTCTGCTGTTGGTCTATCAGGTGTTTCTTCACACATCAGTTCGGAGGGGAGTACCAGTTCCAGTGTGACAGATAGAGAAGCTTGCGATCAGGCTGAAGAATTTGACCCCATGCTGCCCCCTAAAAGCCAGAAGCTAAACAGTGATGCTGAGACAAAGCAAATAATGCTGGAATATAATTAGTTCACACAATATATTGTCACAGGTGTTTTATACACACTGACCTACACAGTTTCACCAGTGTCTTGACTGCAGCATCAAGAAGCAGTGAAACACAATGCTTAAACACACACTCAGCTCCTCCAGCACTGAGAGAAATGTGTGCCAGAGCAGAAAAAGTCAGCTGTGCCGAGACATTTTCACCAGTAATCTTTCATGCCCTTCTTCACTTATTCTGCTTGTTCTTTAATGTTTGTTTTTTTAGGCCTGTGATTGTATCTAGGTTTCTGGGTTGTATTGTATCTGGGTGACTGTCTCAATGAGATATGAAACTGGCATAGTTGCTTCAGGCTAATTATCCTGATATATCTGAGACACTGCGCTGTTCAGGGCTCCTCCTCTTGGAGGCACGGTTGTGACAGGAAGCGGTCAATAATCTGGGAACAGAGACAAGACAGGACAAGGGGAACAACCTCCCTGTCTTCCCTGCACCCCAAGAGGAGGACATGAGGATCAGAGGATTTACAAACCAGCCAAGAGCTGATGATACTGGAATCCAGCTACAGTGAGACTTGAGCACTGGGGCTTGGTCATTGTTGCACTACTGAAATTTGAATTTAAAATCAAAATATGAAATTTCCTCTTTTCTTTCTGGGTATTATTTAGCATACGTACTGTATTTGACCATGTTTGAAGATGATTTGCGATAAGCTGACAATGGTATAGTGAGTGGAACATTGGAAAAACATGTTTGCACCTGAATATGCTTTTCATTTTATATTAATTAAATCCATATTGTAGCACATTAAATGAACCAAGAAGAGAATCTGAGAACTAATTGCATGTTTCTCAGCTCTCTAAAGCCTTTCTAGTCTGTCTGTTTGAGAATTTTGCAGGAATATGTTTTGAAACTTGTATTGAAATACTTTGTGTTACCAAGGTCTTCAATAAAATTAATCAGACTTTAATATTTGAGGCTTGCAAGCAATGCTGCATGTTAGTGACTGAGTATTGGTTTACTAGATGCTTTTCTACAGGCCTGCATGTTGCACTATGAACCTCAGGGGTGAAGACTTGATTTAAAGTGTTTGCTGTCGAAAGGGAACAGGGTGCACTGTGTTTTGGTTGATATGGCAGGCTGGTGATGGGAGAGAGGTGGAGATGGGGCTGGACAGGAGATGTCAGAATGGTGGGAAGTTTGGGTGAGGCTGTGCAAGTACTGAGTGCCCTGTAAACAGATATCTGAGATAGCTACAGCATGCAACTGGGAGAGAGTCACTGTGCCAGGGCTCTGGGCTTTAATACAGGTCTCAATCACAGAAGAGAGGTAGTACATTTTACCAGGTGAAAGAGTCATTGTCTCAAGGTGAAACTGTCTTCAAGGGATGTTGCATCCAAAATACAATGGAAACTATCACATTTAAGCTTTTTTGGTGGGATCGAGAAGACGATCATGGTGAGACTCAAAACATACCTGTGTTTTCTTCTTTTGAGAATGAGTGGATTATTGCGGCGCAAATATTGGTTCAAAATAAAAAATCCATTCCTGTCATTGTTTATCCTTTGATAGATTCTTTAAATCCTTCCTCTGAACGTTGATATTTAGTGATAATATAAAAATTGTGGTTTTCTCTTATTCGCTAATTTTATTAAAATAACAGGCTCTTTTACAATTTTATTGGATGTTTGGAAGGTATAACAGTCCCTCTTGCATCCACAGCTAAAATATTTTTTTTTTTTTAAAATTACAAAATATTGAATGGCATTTGTCTTTAGATTCACATTAAAATTAAGATAAATATGCCAAAAGATTATAATAGAACTCTACAGTCCTAACCTAATGATACCTAATGTCATTTTTACTTGTCAAGTTCTCTAACAAATCTGTACTGTATTTTTAAAATATTTTAGCTGAGGAGACAAGAGGAGTATAAATGAATTCTTTTGCCACCCGCTCAATGAATATTTGCATTAAAAGACGTATGTTGTCCATGACTATAAATTCTGTACAACAAGACAGAAAGAAAGGCACCACTGGGATTTGAGTGTAGGATCTGGGATGTTTACTAGACAGGTGCTTGATCAGCTAAGCAACAGAGTGCTTCCCTTTTACAGCCACTTGTACACACCGCTCTGAGACACCCAAGTTCGGTGTGCGCTGAGCCTGCTCGCTGAGCAAGCTGTCTCCTTTACAAGCAATAGTAGCACTGAAACTGAGAGAAAGGATGAGAAAATGCTATTATCTGGCACTTTTCATGTTAAAGGAGCTCAATGTGCTTTCTGTGTACAACAGGATGTCCTGTAGACCCGCCACTGAAGCACAGCACAGGCTTGGTAGCTTGACAGCTCCCAAGAAAAATTTCGAAATTGCAGTTGGAAAAGGAAAATGACCCTCACCTACAGGGAAAGATGGTCATCTAGAGCATAACACCTCATGCCTGGAGGTGCTAGTTTTCTTGACGAAGTGGCCAAGTAGTTAAGGCGATGGACTACTAATTCATTATGCACTGCACCTGTGGGTTCAAACCTCATCATTACCAAGCTCACAGATGTGCCTTGTTTTAATAAAAAAGCTGGGTATGCTTTCATTTCCTTTTTTGCTCTTGTAGTACATCAGCAGTATATCTGGACTGAACATGCTATAGCAGGCTCACAGCAGGAACGTGTTACATGCACAAGCAATGACAGTATCAGTATCAGATCTGGCTGCAGTATATTGGTTGATGAGAAGCAGTAACGATTCTGTGGAAACAGGTGAGCTTGCTTTAATACAGCTCTTTTGAGCAGAATGTGTCACAACAAACTGACCTAAACTCAACTATTTCAGTAGCTAAAGACATAAGTGATGTTGCTGAGACTCGAACTCATAACCTCGGTATGACTCCGCTGTGCACTGCTGACCGATTGCACCCCTGGAGCTGCGTAAGTTTCTCGCTCTACACAGACTGACGCTGCACAAACACAAGGTGAAACACAGGGTTTTGACTGTAGATCCATCTCCATGTGGGGGAAGGAGACAGTAAAATAGCAAGGGACATACAAAAGAAGGAACCGAAAGAATTGTGCTCGCTGCAAATTAAAAAGGAAAGAGATGGTCGGACATGTAAAACAGCTCGGCGGATAATTTGTAGCAACATGTTTTGCGTCAATCAGCATACAGATTTCTCTTCGTGTGCCTTAAGATGTGCAATTTGTGCAGTCGTTGTATGACATTGGTTTCTTCAAAAGTCCAGTCAATTGGCAGTAGAGAGCTAGGCGACGCACGCCTTCGTGAAGACTCTCTGTAAGGCAATTACACATTTTATTTTCAAGTCGCCTCCTTTACATGCAATAGCAGCACCGACACTAAGAGAAAGGACGAGAAATGTCTTTTATCAAGCGATTACAGCCTTTGTTTGAAGGAGGGTATTTGTGTGCTGAACTGGCTCCTGGAGAAGTGCAGAACAGTAGGATACAAGGTTTATCAAAACTGACAGCAGCCCCAGACAATAAAGCTTCACACACGCATGACAAAATGCGTGTACATTTGGGCTGCTTGCCTTAATGGTATAGTGGCCAGTACTTTGTATTGAGACCACAGTACTCCTGCTTTGAAACTGGGTTACAGCAACCCAAGACAAGAGAGCTGCCATCTATGATATTTGAGTGAAGGGGAAAACGGTCATAGAGCTGATGTGCCGTCCCACATAACCAATCCGAACAAACACAGCTTTACAAAGGAGCACTGCCTGAGCTTATTGTTGGCAAACTGAAGACCAGATCCACCTCTTCAGTGACGAAAAGTAGAGGACAGGAGCCGCAGTGTTTAATATAAATAAAAGATTTCAGTTTTCTCTGGAGCAACTAGCATGAAACTCTGAATCTCAGGGTTGTGAATTCAAGCGCCAGACTGGCAAGAAATTCCATAGGTAACGATAAGATTTACTTGTATTCTAATAAAAAGAAATATTATGAAACTTTTCCCGATGCCAGTTTCACAGTGACTTTGTTGGTGTTCTTTATGAAAATAAGATTTTGTATGTGATCAATAACCGCACCAGAAAAAATATTGGAAAGAAATGGCCTGTCACTAAGTAAATTCATTAAGTAAAGCAGCGACATAATCAGAAAATCAACATAATTGTAATGTTAATCACTTTGCATATTCTTTTGCGTTTTTTTATATAACGAAAGTAGTTCAAGATGTTCTAGTCCCTGTACTCCTCATAGATAATCTAAAAGAAATCACAGTACAGTACAGGACACGCAGTGAGAAGCTCACGCAGTGAAAATACTCTTGAACACGACAAGAGTAAAGGTACACTACACATCTGCGGACATCATGTCCAAGTTTAGTGAGAACTACCTCAGAGATTGTAAGCTAGGTAGTTTCAGATAGTTTTTTTTAATGAAAGGTTTAAGTAAACCTGAAAACCTTTTCAAGAGACATTTCAGAATCCCAGTCAATTCCAGTACGAATGCTGGATCCTTCGAATTCGGCTGAACTATAGCACAGATCTGCAGTCCACAGTTAGAATACTGTGGGTGCGTTGTATAAGACATACTGCCCCAAACAGTTCTTAAACAGGAGACACATTCTGATTTCAGAATGTGATATATATAAAGTGAAATGGTCTGGGAAGAGTCTTTTGTTTGAACAGTTCAAAATAGATGTAAAGGCGTATATACGGACTACTTTGAAATATCTTTAATATGTTCAATCTTTTTTTTAATAAGGTCTAATTTATCATAGTATGTATCCCTGACAATGTTATTGATACTTTATATGTGTTCTTGATTGGATTGTATCTATTTTTTGTTGTTCAAATAAAAAGTAAAAAAACAACTTTCTGGATGCGTCCTGCTGTAAAAATAAAATGACGTCAAGGGCTGTATGAAGAGACCTGAAGCCTGCTCCACAGAAGGACTGTGATGCCAGAGAAGTCGAGAGGGAAGAGGGGAGAGGGAGAAGCATCTCAGAAAATGGAGGTGCAGTCGCTTCCAGGCGTCATAAAACCACTAGGATGGACAACAGGAGCTGAAGCCACCCAGCATTCTCCGAGCAAGTGATGTGAAGAACAGACATAGGGTATAGGGTAGTGTGACCGAGGGTCTAATGCGCTGGATTAAGGCTCCAGTCTCTTCAGGGGTTGGAATCCCACGGCTGCCAGTTGTTTCAGGAACTGAATCTTGATCACCTGCTTGGGAGGCAGCTATGCTCACCATTATTGTACCAACGTGCATGCAAGATATGTGCAAATTTTCACTCAAAAGTTATGTAGACAAAAGTGTTCAATAAAAGCGATTTTTGTTCACTCAAAGCCCCACTAATTACGTTGTTGTGATGATGTTTGAATTAATATTTCCCGTGATAAGGTGTCATTGTGTCTCAAAGTTTAAGAGTCTGCTCCCTTTTTTACTATTGGCTGGTATAGGAAAAACTCAATCTTTGTTTTCACAGCTCCATTATAAATTATTTGTCGACGTTCTAACACCTGTGTGCGTTTACAAGGCATGTCTCAAAAGGACATATTAAATAAGAACACAATCCTTCCTGTTACCATTCCTGTGGTTGGGGCTGTTGTTTCGCCCTTTATAATTCTCGTACAATATTCACAGGCAGGGCTTTACCACTAGAGTTCTACAGAACAAGTGTGCATCGGCCCATGAAAATCTTCAGCAGTGATGGTTTTCTATGCGTGGTTTAAGCGAGAGCGCTTAAAATATGTAAAAAGCTTTCAAAGGAGACAGAATTGAACGACAGTCTAGTAAGAAGGTAGAGAAACAACACATCCCCATCGGCGAATCAACCCGTCTCCTGTGTGACTGGATATAGAAATAGCTGATTCATTCATGCCAAGTAACTGGAAACTTTAATGTGATATTTTTTCCTTCCATTTCTCTTCATTCCTATGAATTTACTCTGTAGTAAAGGAAACGCAAAAGTGGCAGACTGCAGGCATTTTTCATTTATGTTGGATTGCTTGTGTGGAGGGAGCTTCAGCGTTTCCTAGGTAATCTCTACAGACACACTGCTGTGTACAAGTAATTTTCTTATTACTTTAGGTTTTTAAAAACCGCACACACCAGGAGCTACTGAAACTGGTAAAGCTCATATAATGTGCAATGCAATAGCAACGTTTAGGGGGGAGAAAAATGCCTTGCTATGAAACTTTACAGGAGGTATTTTAATTATTATCGGCTCAGATATAGCCGTCAATAAATACATCATGCATTTCAACTCCATCAATATCAGCAGTGCTAAATGTAGATCCTGGTAATACTTCATGAGTTCTTACATCCACATTACAGTATTAAACAAAATGTCGGAAGAATCAATTGCATGCTGCTGATAAAATCTCTCTTCGATGGAAGTTATAGCCTAGAGATGCAAGGAGTCACAGCAGAGTGAGTTGTACTATAGTTTAGACTTGAACTAGTGTATTGCACATAAAAGTATACAATGCAACTGTATTGTTTGTGCTCAGTTCAACTTTAAGCAAAATGATACTGCACGTGAATTCTCTCTAGGTTTCTGACACATACACGCTTTTATAACTTTCCCTATTAGGTTCTCCTGTAAAATAGTAAAGATTTCATCTAAATGTATTCTTATGTTGTGTTAGACCATTGCAAAAGTCTCATTTCATTGTTTTGGTTCTTCTTTGTCTAGGCTTCTCCTAGTTTGATTAAGGGTTTAAGTTGCTGCAATTTGAACTCTGGGAGCTTCACTTTCATGTTGCTCTTTATAAACTCACCTGTCTCTTCACTTTACGATATAAAGTTTGTTCCGGCTATAGTAAATAAACCTCTTATTTTCAGTTGTTGTATAATTTCTATTCCAAATGTCAGAAAAGTTTTATTTTTTCACTATCCCATGCATTGTTTGCATATTATTGTGTTTTTGCAGTTTTTTCAACATCATAAGTAGTTTTTAACTTTACATAATCACGTACTCAGAAATATTAAATATATAGTATTCTAATAGTTCATCAACTAATGATTTTCTCGTTTTTTCCTTTTGAGTGATACATTTCCTTTTCCTTAATTTTATATTCTAGATATATGTAATATACATTCCCCCAACTACCAATATAGTAGTATTTTCTTAGGGTTATCATAAAGCTGCTCTTATTATCACTTGTAATGATATATTTACACTGATTCCTTCCTCTCAGCGAGAATATTATGATAAAAGTGGTTGGCTTTTATAATTTTTATATATACAGATACAGCCATTGAAAATGCACAGTACAACCCCGTACTATGGAAAGTTTCTACAGTTCACCGAGTTGTACCGCAGTAAGTGATTGGCTGGCCAAAATGACTGACAGGCAGCACTCATGATGAATTGGCTGTTAGTGAAACGATTGCTTCATTTAATCTCTTTACTGTGCATGTTTAAATCAGCTTAATATTGAATATTAATTTGGACATTTTACAACTAAAGGGACATTTAGTAGTAGTATAATGGCTTAAGCATCTGACTTGTATGCTCTAAGTTGGGGGAATGAACCCAGCTCTTGCCATGAGTTTTCTATTAACAGATAAACATTTCTTTGAAAAACTAAAATAGTAAAATATTATTGACAATATATTGAATTTGATGGTATTTCTAAATATCACAACACATTCAAAATTAACTGAGTTAAGTGATTAACCTTTTCTATGAATACTTGTGCTCGTTATCACAGTAAAAAACCTCATACTTTTTAGAATCCGCTAAATAGGAAATATAAGATGGAATCGCTTATCTAAAGAAATTAATAATGATATTAATTTACTGTACTCCACATTCTTTGTAAACATGGTTTATTTTTAATTTGACTCAATCGCGCATGATTACTTTTAAAACACCTTAAAACTGTTCGTCTCAGCTGTGTTTTCGAGGAGCCCTTGACAATCCAAGTTCAATACCTGCTTACGGCACAAGTTTTTCTTCTAACAAATACTTAAAAAAATAAAATAGTAAGTATAATGTACACTATATTAACATGTTTTTATATATATATATCATAACATATTCAATGTTAATTTATATTGTAACGCTTACGGCCGACAGGTACTGTGTAAGAGCCGGCGTACCAGAGCAGGTGACGTCACCGCCCTTCCCTGTGATAGCAGGACTACAGCTACTGGGCTGTGGAGAGACCTCTCTTTAGCTCACGGGGCTGGGTCGCTGCAGAGAGATGCGGAAGTCCCGGGTTCGAGCCCCGGACAGTGTGGGACCGACCAGATGCGGCAAGGGCGCCCGCCTGAGCCCCCGTTGCGTTACAATATTAATAATGAAATAAAAACGTGAATTATCAAACGGGAATACTGTCAACTATTCAACCGTTTTGATTCAAAACACTTTATTCAGTTGGGCAGTTAGACGCCTCAAGCCTTAAAACGAAGTTGTATATATTGTAATTAGAATCGAGAATAACAGATTAAAAATACCACTGAAACTATAATAATGTGTCTGGTCATTATTAACAGTATTAATTTTAATAATAATAATTTCAAGCTTTTTCAGAGTCATTTTTTTCTTTGGTTTTCATAAGCTTCGCTTATTAAAATACCTGTTTAGGAGACACAATGTTTCAGATGTCGGTAATTTTGTGAACAAATGACAGAGCCTGCAACCTACAGTTTTAAAGATCGTGATTTGTGAAACATTTCACAGCTTTAATTTAAACAATATCTAGTACCTGGTTGCAGATTTAGAAATCCTAGTTTGAATAAAGCGGATCCCAGGTGCAAGTGATAACGCGAGAAGACATTATGGAATATTTTTTATGCATCACTTGAAGCATGCTGAAGTCTCTCAAAACCGTAACAATGTAACATTGTAATATCGTGTGGCACGATGGGCAACCGATTCTAAAGAAAGTTTTAAAGAAAATCAAAAATAGGAAACAAAAAAGTGTGTGTCTCAAATAGACATTGCATGGTTTTAAAACCCATAAAACCGGGGTTAGTTAAAAATACGAAAAAAAAACAATTTCCTTTTGTGTGATCAGCTTAGAATCTTTGTGCAAGCTGTACATTTTTTAAACTTTTTAATTAAACATTTTAAAGACGTTAATATTGTAAACGCAACACAAATTTCTCACAGATACAGAACAATCACGTTCTCCTGTTTTCCCGTGGTGTGAAATGAATTAGCAGGAGATTGAGAAAACGCTGTACCCACTGAGCTCAGTCAGAGAAAAGGAGGGTGCCGTAAGGACACCATTCTGCAGCGCAGTGTTTATGGCTCTGAGTGCGCCTGCCTTTAAAACTTAATAATAGAGTGTAAATAATTTATTTTAACTTGAAATATTTTATTATTAAATATAGCTTTCTCACCAGTTTGTTTTATTTTTGAAATGATCGTTAAACAAAACAGGGGCTTATTGTACTTTCTAACGACATTACACATGGAAAGATTATACATTTGATACTAATAATAACAGTAATGTTATCACTAAAACATGACTACTAGTGTAAATACTCTAACAGTAACTCTATAATTATCACTAAAATTAAATGAATACTGGCACCAAAACTACCAGAAGCGCAATCACCATTAATACTGACATGAACACTAGCATTAATATTAAAGCTACCGATTGTACTCTCACTAATATTAAATATGAATACACTCGCATTAGTATTATTCCGTGACGTCAAACCACTCTTTGTGACGAAGGCGAGACACCTAGCTGGGCACAGTGATGTGGCACGTGTCGCCATGGTTACCATACTTATAATTTGTAAACAGTGGAAAAATGCATTTAAACTGTTACCTACACAAATTTATCAACTTGGAATATAATTTTCAAGCTCTAGAATACAATTTCTAAACAATCATTTGAATAATCATTCTTTAATTTGGGATTGAACATTATGAACACTAAACGCACTATGGTATTTGATCGATACAGGCTGTATTGACTGTTTTCTAGATATTTAAAGAATTTAAAGAAAGAAAAGAATCAGTACTCACCAATCGGTGAAGTTAATTGATGATTCTAAGGTTTTTTAGTTGAATTAATTGGTTGTCGATAGATACAGTAAGTGATCAATATCTCTCCTCCGTGCTCTCAGCGCTCCTCCCTCAGTCTCGCTCTCTGATCCCGGCGCTCTGGCTGGTGTCTGTGACGTCACAGCGCTCTTTGACAGAGCAGAGCGCGTCTCCGCTGGAGGAGACTCCTGTCCGGAGCCCGGGGGGCTTTTCTTATAGATATACTGTAACATCTCCAAAAGAAAAAACACCAGGCTGTGAAGAGAGGCGATTCATAACAGCTGGAGAAGGAGACCGACAAACCGAGGAATACAATTTATTAAACAAAAAAAAAACAGTTTACTTCACAGACTAATGCGTTGTAAAGCATACTCCCGAAGAGCAGAAGAGAAAGAGCACAAGTCCCTGTAATAAGCGCTTTTAAGGTTGAAGAGCATCTCCTGGTTTTATTAACACTCGAGCTCTCAGTTATTCAGCCAGTTTGGTGATTTAATTAACTCTATAACTGTTATCAGACTCTGTTTAACTGTATATTTATAAGACTCCGTGAGAGACGTGTGGGAGACGCTGTATCCCAGGGCTGGTGTGGAATAACACACAGACAGGTCTTCTGTGTAATCTGAGTCCCACTGCTCAGAGCTACAGACTGGTCAACTGGTCACTATTGTAGACAAGACCATCAGTCTGCTGCTGCTGATAATCATATTACACTTATAAGAGTAGCAATACTGCTGTTCATTAAATCAGTAAAAATAATAATGAGAGATAAACACATATTGCTCAATTTTCAGTAAAACACTTCTGACAGAGGGTTGGAGAAGTGACTTACAGTAAAGACAATGAATCAGGGCAGTAATTCTGAAGGGCTGGAGGGTTAATAGAAGCTTCTTGACTGGAAAGGGTTTATAGAAGCTTCTTGCTTCTGACCTGGAACAGAGCCCACAGCTGCCAGATCAGTGAGCCCTGAGCCCAGTTCACAGAGAGGAGAACCAGGAGCTCTTCTCTGTCTCTAAGAGGCTGAGGGGGAGATGTGACCTGAGTCCAGGCTGTTCTGTCTGATATTATTCATGTAGCAGCACTGATTGTCTGAATGTCCTCTGGTTCTGAATTGTCAGGATAAAGAGAAGGATGGAGATGAGCTTCTTTCTGTTCAGGAGGTAGGAATTTGGGTAAAGTACTGAGGGACCCAGAACTCTGTGTGTGAGTCTGAGCTGTGAATCTGACTGAGAGGAGAAAAATATTTTTGTTTTATTCTGCCTCTGAGAAGTCTTTTCCTTTCCCAAGCAATGTTCCATCCCCTTCAGATACTCTGCACAGACTGTCAGAGTGAGAGGAGAGGAGAGAGAGAGATGGACAGATAAGAGCACACACTGCGAGAGAGACAGAAAGGGGGAGAGAGAGGAGAAGGAGCAGGAAGACAGTGCAGGTGTTCAACCACACTGTGACCACAGGAGACAGGAGCCTTTTCTCAGCTGCTGAGGAGCTCAGGGCTCATGGCCACTCAGGCTCAGAGGCTCTGGCAGCAGTCAGGTCTGAGAGCTTCTCCTCATACTGACACTGGAGCTCTGAGAGTCAGCCTCCATTCAGACAGGAACAGACCCTCCTGTTCAGCCCTGAGAGACACACTGAGAGAGCTGTGTAGGGAGAGGACCTGTCACCCTGTAGAGCTCTGAACACTGGACTCTCCTGTGTCTCCCTGTGCAGCACTGGAGCTCTGAATATTGGGCTCCCTGTGTGTCTCCCTGTGCAGCACTGGAGCTCTGAATATTGGGCTCCCTGTGTGTCTCCCTGTACAGCTCAGCTCTCAGCTGCCTCATCACACTGACACCCACAGCCTCACACTACAGCCTGGTTTCCTGTGCTGAAAGAGCTCGGAGGAGCAAAAACCACAGACTCATTGCAGAGCCTGACCTGTAGCTCCAGTGAAGCTCTGCCTTAAATCACCGCTGTATTAACAAGGACTGAACTTTTTTTTTCATAATTGTGTTGCTTTTTCAAATTTGAAACTGACTCCTGCTCTGTGGCTCCTGCTGCTGTAGCTATTATGGTGAAGCTGTAACACAAGAACTCTGCTATATTGAACAGGAGAGTTTAAATACAGCATAACTGCTAATACTACTACTGCTACCACAACTGCTGCTGCCACTGATACTACTGCTACTACTAATATTTTACTGCTGCTCCTACTGCTGCTCCTACTACCTATAATAATAAGGAAGAGGATGTGAGCTGTGCCCTCACACTGTTCAGACTGGGGGTGTATCAGTGTATCAGTATCACTTCAGCTCCACTGTGCTGTTAGAAAATCTCAGTCATGCAGTCGGCTCCACACAGAGAGACACTGGGGCCACAGCTGGAGGGGCTGGAACATCTGTTTGGATTGTAGCTGCACAGAGACAGACTCAGGGTCTGAGGAACTCAACTGGAAGAGTTGCTGTCCAACAGGCTCAGTACATAGGGGACAAACACTGCTGAGCTTTTCTTTCTTTTTCATTTAAATTATTGATCACAGTCACAGGACAGCCAGTTCTTATTCAGTCCACCTTGACTCCGGATTTCTGTGCTGACCTGAATGACCTCACTGCCACCTTGAGCACAGGCTCTCCTCACACTGCCCTTGACCATGACCAGAAGACATTACTGTCTGGAGACACAACAACTCTGTGAGTCACTGCAGGACACCAGTCATTGGACACTGCCTGACCAACATCGACAGCAAGACACACAGGACCATATTCAGGACACCAGTCACTGGACACTGCCTGACACAGACAGCAAGAATTACAGGACCATATATACATAATTGATTATCTTGATACTGATTTAAAAATATAATACTTGTCTACATTTTTTTTAGTTCAATATCTGATCTCTTCCTGCCCCTGCAGCACCTGCAGCCCTGCTGTCTGTATCTGTACCTGTGTTTCCTCCAGTGAGACACAGAGCTGCTCCTGTCTCTCCTCTCCTCCGCACTGCTGGGAGTGTCTTCAGGGAGAGGAAACAGTGATGTGTCTCTGATATATATGGAGAAGACTGAAAGGGCCCTGTGTGATTGGCCGTCCCGCCTGTGTGAGAGGTTCCTGCTGTCAGTCTGAAAAGGCAGTGCTGTGTGTGATTGGCGGGGCGGGGGGCTGTGTTGTTACTGGGGGTCCGGGGTGCGGAGCAGCAGCTCAGTTGCCCTGTGGGCTCAGGGGTGAAGACAGGGGTCTCAGCTGCGCTCTGTCCTGATGACAATGGAGAGCTGCCTGTCCATCTTCTCTCTCGCTGTCCTGGTGCTGCACAGCTCAGCCAGTAAGTGACCAGTCTTCTCCTGTCCAGACAGACAGACAACAACTGGAATTAAATTAAGTAAAGTTTTGATGGAAATGGAGCAATAAGTGGGTTGAACAATTTTTAAATGTTTAATTTACATTCAGCTTTGTGGGTATTCATCAAAAATATTATAACTGTATTTTATCTTGGTCTGTAAGTAAGGGAATATAATTAGCTGTGTCTAAATATAATTAGTTGCTTTTAATTTTTATTGGATTTTTTTAAAAATATTCTTAAGATTTCTAAACATTATATAACAATAATGTTATAGATGGATAGAGCAGAAGCTGGCCATTATCACCCTCTATTGATAATTTGTGAAAACATGGAGTGTATAAAATCTTTAAAAAGTTATTTAACTTACTCGTTACTGTAATAATCAACTTTATATATAAGTGATAATTTGAGTGATATGCTGTGACATGTGAAAAAGTCTTCATTTACTCGAAAACAAAAAAAGTGTGAGCAATAAAAAATGTTTCTAGAATAATATCATATTATACAGGATGATTCAGAAATACCCTGGGTTGTTTATTGTTTTATTGTGATCAATTCTGACTCCTCAGTATTGTATTATGACAGACTGGTGCATTAATAGAGATACACGTGTTTTTAAATAGTGAATTATTATTGAGACTGATATTAAATTATTACAGACTGATGTATTAATAGATATACAGTAAATGTGTTATTACCACCTAAAGTGTTTATGCTAGAGAATTAAGACTGGAGTTTTAATGCTGCCATTATATCTTTGGTGTATTCAGACAGTCCAGGTTGCTATCGTTAAGCTGTGTGATATTCAGTTGCTGTGAAAACAAGTAGTTCCTCTAGGTGTTATAAGAATATGTGTTCCAATATGATAGGAAGTTATGAATGTGAATTCTTCATTTTAAAGACATACAAGTCCAGCTCTTCGGATAAGGCACTGATTTTTTAGTGAATTGGAAACAGAATCAGGGGTGTTTAAAGTTTCTTACAGAGTGGATTGATGGTGTAGGATTGTGATTTTTGTTACTGTATGTCTGTTTCTGGGTGACACAGCAGAGCAGCAGATGTCAGTTGACAGACAGATGCTCCAGCTGTTCTCTCAGTCTTGAGTTCTGAGGGTTCAGTAGGAGAGAGAAGTAGAGAAAGGGCTAAGGCTGAGGACCTCAGGTCCCTCCTGAA